>NC_062967.1:20809593-20867220 GCF_023119035.1 Salvia hispanica | reverse complement strand
CTAGGTAGACCATGTTACTGTGCGGTATGTGAGTTACGGGTTTCTTTGTTTACCTTAGCACGAAAGTGAAAAGGAGTTCTATGTACACTACTTATACCATAAACACCAGGATTACCTTATACGTTTAGAGTGATGATACCTAGTTCAGAAACTGGCACGCGGATATAGATGTTCTGCTTGCTATCTGCTGCTGAAAGTTCCTTTGTGTCAATGAGTTCGCCAAACCACATCAAGCATCCACTTCCTCCATTAGTAATGAATGGATTCGCATATGCATTGCAACTACAGTTATTTAAGCACTCAGCTTTGCACTCACCAAGGCTCATATTTCTGTTCAACCAAAAACTCAACATGTCAGGATATTTCACCCCTCCAACCTTTAGAAATCCGTCTCCACCGTGGCAATTCAACGGTTTAACTCTAGTGCACCCGCCCGACCAATCCTGAAGGTCCCAATAACTTTGAAACTTAGGAGCAAATCCCTTGAAACACTGACATCTAACCGGACTGTCAGTCCTAGATTTGCATATTCCATTAGGACCACAAATACCATATTCATCACATGTATCTTGAGGAAAAGTGAAAGCACGATTCCATTTGTTTCTTTGGGCATTGAGTGTATGGCGTGTCATTGTACCAGATGGATCTAGTGTTACTCTTACGACAACTGTACTGTCGTAGAGCTCTTTGGCAGATACCATCCTCTCTTGTCTGAAAACTACAAGAACATTGTACATGGCATTTGGAAAGCGTGGACCACCGCCAAAAAATAAACCATTCCATTTGCCCAGCCGGTATCTCTTAGTTGCCCCTCTCAGTATTACAAAGTCAGGCAAGCCCTTGTTTTCGATCCTTAATATGTAATCTCCAGGAGAAGGGTCATCGGCATTCCTCCACGATCTCAAATATTTCTCCACACCCGGATCTGCATCATCAGTAAATTGCATCCCCTGCAAGCAGGTATCAGTTGGATGATCAAAACTCTGCCATAGGTACCCGCCTTCCACCATGTTGGCTACAAGAACCAAGTTTCCAGAATCCAGCAGCTGTAAAACTGGATTAATACTTGTTGGTATTCCTGATGAATGCACTGACCAGATAATGCTTCTGCCACTGCTTATAACAAGACTTCCATTTCTAGATATCATAAAAAATGGTGTTTGGTGGGCAGGCATAGGATGGTTTCTGTTTGCAACCCAGGCTACAACATCTGGTGTGCTCTTGTACCATATTCCCAAGAATCTATTTGAAGATTTACCAGGTGAGAAGAAACCCATTTCAAAAACTTGGTTTTGAGAAACAAGAGTGTGGCCAATAACAAGTGTTTGATTTGGAAAAAGTATGTGATCATCAACTGCTGCTGCCCCAACTGTTAAACTGATTACAGAGTGAAGCAGGTAGCCGATGATTGTAGTGAAAAAACAGATAGCCATCTTAGAATCGGATTACTTGTGCAACTGGCCACGGATGATTATACATAAATTATGGAAAAATAAATTAAAAAGTCCTATTAGTTAGCGTTTTCCTTTTCCCATTTCTTACTTTTCATGTTTGTTTTCTTTGATTCCACTGTTGATAGCGACTTGGCCTTTTCAACGACGGTAAATGACCTCTGTTGATCAGCAATAAATTGTTCAATCAGTCAAATTCTAGAAGATGAAATGAATCTATTTTCTTGATGAATCTTTAAGTCTCTGTACTTTAATTTTTTTTGTCGAAGTGGATTATCTCTATTTTCTAACAAGCCAATATATATTCCGATTGATCTGCTCCAGAAAATATTTTCCTATATTTATTTAAGATGTGGAGAGTTGAGACTTGAGATTATGGGTAAAAACATTGGAAAACTAGTTTAATATGTTTTCCAAAATTGAATAACGCAAAAAAAGCTTTAATATTCCCTTTTCATGTGTACTGATAAATCTTTGAATGGAGAAATCTTATATTTACAGTTTTTATAGCATCAGACCGCTAGACCACGACTCCACCGCGTGTGGCTCGAGCCAAGCACATGCCTACAAAGGATAATATCTGAACATGTAAGGTTTGGAGATAGAATTTTCAAGATGTTCTTGCCTTTATTTACTAGACATCCTTTAGTGTCTTAGATCATGTCTTATTTTCACTTCTTCTCGGCTTTTATTTGTCAGTTCTTTCCCGAGTTGTATTAGGAGTCAAAGCGCACAAGATTTTAAGAGCTACCATAAATAGATGTCTCAGCTTAGTTATTTTAATTGAGAAATAATAAAACGTATTACTCCCTCCGTTCCCTCATAGTTGAGGCGAAACTTTTCGGCACGGAGTTTAAGAAATCGATGTTTAGTTTGTTATGTAGCTAGATTAAAAAAGTAAAGAAAATAGAGTAGAAAGTGAATAAATTAAAGAAAACTAAGTAAGAGAGAGTAAAGTAAGAGCGAGAAAAAGTGCTAATTATTTCTCCTTCCGTCCCCAAAGAGTATGAACAATGGATTTGACACGAGTTTTAATAAATAAGGGAAAAAGTAAGAGAGAGAGAGAAAGGGTATAACTTGTTAATAGTAATGGTATAAGTTGTAAATAAAACAATGCGTGGATAACATGTTGTTTGAGTTTTCCAAATTAAGGAGAGGTAGAAATCTACATGGATATTACCCATCTCATCTTGCCTCTAAGTCTGTAATGGTAATTGTGTTCTCTGACTTAAAACTGGGTGATGTATAGCTTCCCACAGGGCTGCTACTTCTTTCCATAAAAAACCCAGGCTCTTTTGGTTCGGGCAAATCTCCATCATCAGATCCTAACATTGAAACCACTGTTGACATAATTGGCCTATCATTTGCAAATTTCTGAACACATAATAACGCCACTTGTATGCATCTCTTCACTTCATACTCCCTATATGTATTGTTCAAACATCCATCCATCAACTCCAAACTCTTGTTTTCTTTCCACAGCAACCATGCCTGCCACCATAACTACCAGGTTAGTTTGTCAGTTTTTCATTTATCATGGTGAAATAGCATCCATTTATTTACATACATGGCCTAAGAGGTTGAGATAATGATCCAAGTGTGTGAATCCTCTGTTCTTTTCCCCACTGATTATCTCTAGAAACACCACTCCAAGACTAAAGATGTCGGATTTCGTTGAGAATTTCCCATCAATGGCATATTCGGGAGCCATGTATCCACTGCAAAAAATGATCAATCTTAATGTTGCCATAAAAAATAATGAGCTAGTTCGATGATATAAAGTGAACTTACTATGTCCCAACAACTCTTTTTGTTCTAGCAAGAGATTGATCCTCTTCAAAAATTCTTGCTAAGCCGAAATCCGATATTTTGGGAGTTAAATTTCCATCTAGTAAAATATTGCTCGTTTTGAGATCCCTATGTACAATCTTTAATCTGGAATCGTGATGGAGATATAACAGCCCCCTTGCGATTCCCATGATTATGTCATAACGCTTAGGCCATGTCAACACTGTTCTTCGGCTCAGATCTGCATTGAAAGACCATGCGAATGTTAACAATGGATGCTCTTTTTCAAGTTTGGCAGATCAAAAAAAGAGGATTACCAAAAACAAAATAATCCAGGCTTCTATTCGGCAGGTATTCATAGATTAACATCCTTTCTTCTTCTTCAATGCAACATCCCAAAAGTTTGACGAGGTTTCTATGTTGAAGTTTTGCTATCATCGTGACTTTATTTTTGAACTCTTCATGACCCTGTCGTGAAGATCTCGACAATCTTTTTACTGCAATTTCTTCTCCCGATGGCATGTTCCCCTGCTTATTCAGTATGCAAGTAAGTATTGTGTTTCTTAACTTCAGCACTCTCACTTACTACATTACCTTAAAAACAGATCCAAAACCTCCGACTCCAATCATGTTTTCTGTGGAGAAATTATTCGTTGCTTGCACAACGGTTTTCATTTTGATCAAAGGTAATTCAAGGTTCTCAGTTGTTGTTTTTGATGCTACAAAGAGAGAGTAAATGATTCATTGTTAGCTTGAGTTTATGGTTGGGAAACATTATTTTCCAGAGAGCAACTGTTACCTCTCTTCTTTCGTTGTGCCTTTAAATGTAAACCCCAATTGATAAAAGTTGAGACGAGTACACCAGATGCAACTGAAATCAGAATTAACTTCAAAGGCCTTTTCTTATCCTTGACGTCCTCCTCTGGACTTGGGCTAAAATCTACTGACAAAATCATCAGTTTTAGGATATGCTAATCTAAACTTAGTATGGATAGAAAGAAATGAGTTACCTAGGTCAGAAAATGGTACGCGGATATATATGTTTTGCTTACTATCTGCTGCAGGAAGCTCTTTGATATCAATGAGATCGCCAAACCACATCAAGCAGCCAATGCCTCCATTGGTTATGAATGGATTAGCATATGCATTGCAACTACAGTTTTCAAAGCACATAGCTTTGCACTGACCAAGGCTCATGGTTGTGTTTAACCAAAATTTCAACATATCTGGATACTTAACCCCTCTAACCTCTACAAATCCATCTCCTCCATGGCAGTTCAATGGTTTAATTCTAGTGCATCCACCGGACCAATCTTGAAAGTCCCAGTACTTTTGGAACTTAGGTGCAAATCCTTTCAAACACTGGCATCTAACCGGGTTGTGAATCCTACATCTGCATATACCATTAGGACCACAAATTCCATACTCATCACATAAATCTTGAGGAAATGTAAAAGCAAGATTCCACTTGTCTTTATTGTCATTCAGCGTATGACGTGCGAGTGTACCAGATATCTCTAGCCTTACTCGGATGATAATTGGGTCTTGGTAGGGCTCTTCAGCAGATATAATCCTCTCTTCTCCAGGAGCTGCCTTTGATTGGTAAATGGCATTGGAAAATCTTGGACCACCGCAAAAATATACTCCATTCCACTTCCTCACTCGGTATCTCTTTGTCGTCCCCCTCAGTGCAACCACGTCGGCCAAGCCCTTGTTTTCGATCCTGAATATGTAATCTCCAGGAGAAGGGTCATCTGCATTCCTCCATGATGTCAAATATCTCTCCACGCCTGAATCTGCATCATCTGTGAATTTCATTCCCGGCAAGTAGGTGTCGGTTGGATAATCAAAACTCTGCCATAAGTAGCCCTCTCCCGTGCCCGTGTTGTCTGAAAGAACCAAGTTTCCAGGAGCTGTAAAACTGGATTTGAGGCCACCCCTGATGACGTCGCTGACCAGATAATGCTTTTGCCACTTTTTATAGTAAGACTTCCATTGCCAGAAATCATGAAAAGTGGTGGTGCTTGTGAGGCAGTGATTGGAATGTTTCTGTTTGCAACCCAGACTACTACATCTGGTGTGCTCTTGCACCATATTCCCAAGGATCTATTCGAAGATATTCCCGGCGAGAAAAATCCTATTTCGAAAACTTGGTTTTGTGAGACCAGAGTCTGCCCAACAACAAGCTTTTGATTTGGAAAAAAGTACGTGATCATCAACTGCTCCATGTGTGATGGAGTGAAGCAAGGAGCATGCCACCGTTGTTAAAAACAAGTGTAGCATATTCAAATCTCTTAACTAAAGAACTACAACCGAATAAAATAGGTGAAATGGAAGCTAAATTCAAAGATTGGAAGGCTTGAAATTAAAGAAATTCGTTGATAAGGCCTTCATGCCTCCGTAGGTTTGAAACTTGTAAACTTTTCCATGAGAGGAATAATAATAGTATTACTATTATTTGTCAATAATGTACTGTTTATAATTTGTTTGACCAGGTTGAGGTTGTGGAACCGTTTGAGCAACGCTAAACTGGACGAGACAATGACACTGATTATCTGATAAATAATCAGAGGAAGTTAATTTTGAAACTAATAAACATGTAATCATTGCTGGAAGAAAAGATGTGGTTTCATATTTCACGTATTCCCACTATGGTCAAGAATGTGGAAGAAGCTAGATTGACGGATGCAGGAGACACGAGAGTGTCCAGACTGCCTACGCTAGTGGGTTGGCGCCCTGTTACGGGTCAACCCTCGGCTCGCTTGAAGGAGACGACCGCGGAGCAGGTAGTAGAAGAGAGTGACGTGGATACCAGAGTGAGCAATCGGAAGGAAGTAGAAAGAACCATTGCGAAGGACAGAGCACGTCGGCAGAGACATCCGCCGAAGCATTTGGCGGACTTTGGCAAACCGTGAGAAGAAGAGCCGAAGTCTTGAATTATCATGTTTATTTTATTATTTTTGACTTTAGTATTTTGAGAACTATTAATGTTATTTGAATTATTTTAGCATCGAGCGATCTATAAGCTCCTTTTCTGCCGTCATCGCAGAGGCCGTCTCCATGGGAGTTCGGCAGCGGTAGTAGTATGATGGCGCGGGGTAAACAATTGACGGCGTGGGATAATCCTGCGGCGAGACAAGATGGCCATGGTAACAGCAGACAGACGGCTTGGGATGCCCCGGGCAGCAACAGGCAGGAGTTCGCTGAATATTACGAACCCCCGCGCTATGATCAGTTCCGTCCAGAGAAGCAGCGTTATGAAAAGATGAAGCCGCCTCGCTTCGACGGGTCAGATGCGGTAAACTGGATTTCGAGGGTGCAATATTATTTCGACCATATGGGAACTCCGGATGATCACAAATTGCATTATGTGGTCAACATCCGGCGTCTGAGTGGATTTTTAATTATCGGGAGAACAACCCGCAAGCGAATTGGTCAGATTTCTTAGACGACGTGCGACGTCGTTTTGACCCACAATGTTTTCAGAATTGCATCGGCCTTATTGCTAATTTGTGTCAGACATGCACGATAACAGAGTATAACAAAGCTTTTGAGACGATGTTGAATCGGGTTCGAGGGGCACCGGAATATATATTGCTGCCGATTTAGATTGAGGGGATAGCCCAACCGGTTAAAAACTAGGTCCGTCTTCAACATCCTTCTTCGGTGGCAGCCGCTATGGCATTAGCAGTGGAGTTTGACAGCGAAAGGCCGCCACCACCGCGTAGCTTTCAGCGCAGGAACGGGAATCGTTATGAGCAGCGGCAGGTGGCTCAATCTCAACAGGTGGCGCTGCCGGCTCCCCCTCAACAGCCTCCACGCCCAGGTCAACATAAGTTCTCATAGTTTTCTAAGCTGCCCGTGCTCCGTTTGTTGACAACAGAGAAGGCGGAACGGTCTCGCCTTTGGCTGTGCTGGTGGTGCTCGGAAAAGTGGGTGCCTGGTCACAACTGTCGAGGGAAATTTCTGGTTTATATGGGCATGGATGACGATTCGAACGATGATCTGAGAGATGAGAGATGAGGAGGAGGATGTGCAGGGATCTCAGGTGGTTACTTCAGATATGTCCCATATTTTTGCCATGGATGGCAGTCAGAAGGATGAGGATATTGAGTTAGTGGGCGCCATCGGGGCGGCGGAGGTCCGCATTTTGGTGGACACAGGTAGCTCGCATGACTTCTTACATCCGCGGGTGGCGGAACGGTTGGCGCTGCCTCTGCAGAAGATTCGCCCTTTTCGAGTTTATGTGGGTAATGGAGAATCGTTGCTATGTTCGTGGGCGAGTAAGCAAACTCGGATTGTGGTGCAGAACCATGTATTTCTGGTGGACTTGCATATTCTTCCGGTGCATGGACTGGATGTGATACTGGGAAGAGTGTGGCTGAAGTCCCTCCGGCGGGTGACAAATGACTTTGAGGCGGGTACTCTGGAGTTCATACGCAACGACGACCATATTAGCTTGAAATTGGTACCGCCCCTCCCTCAAGCGGTTTCACTGCGTCGGTTCACGTCCCTGTTATCTCTGCAGAGCGACGCAGCGGTGTTTGAGGTGGTTCAGTTGCCGAGGCAAGAGGCGAACAGTGTGGCAACGGCGGAGGTGATATTTCCCGCAGAGCTGCCGGAGGAAATATTGGCAGTGTTGTGCTCACACGTGCAGGCTTTTGTGGTTCAGTCGGGCATGCCCCCGAGGCTCCAGTTCGACCATAAAATTCATCTTCAACCCGACTGCAAACCAGTAAATGTCCACCCGTACAGGTATCCGTACTTCCAGAAGACGGAGATCGAAAGACAGGTCAAGGAAATGCTCGACTCGGGCATAATTCGTCCCGGTCAAAGCCCGTTTTCCTCACCAGTTTTGCTGATCATGAAGAAGGATGGGTCGTTTTGCTTTTGCATTGATTACCGCGCTCTGAATGCGGCAACCGTGCCGGACCATTTTCCGATACCCACCACAAACGAGTTGTTCGACGAGCTGGGCGCGGCTCGGTTCTTTACTAAGCTGGATTTGCACTCCGGTTATCATCAAATCCGGATGTGTGAAGCGGATGTTTTTAACACGGCGTTTCGAACACACGACGGGCATTTTGAGTTCCTGGTCATGCCTTTTGGCCTGACAAATGCACTGTCACATTCCAGGCGGCCATGAATGATCTGTTCCCCCCCTGCGTCATTTTGTGATCGTGTTTTTCGACGACATCCTCATTTATAGCCCAACATACTCGTCTCACATCCGCCATTTGAATGAGGTACTGTCTATTTTAACGAAGAATCAATTCTATGTGAAACTTTCTAAATGCACGTTTGCCTGCACAACCGTCGAGTACTTGGGGCACTTAATTGCGGACGGGGAACTTAAGGCTGACCCTTCCGAAATTGAGGCGATGTTATCATGGCCCACCCCCACTTCAGTGCCACAACTCCGTGGTTTTCTGGGTCTGACGGGATATTACAGGAGGTTTGTGGCGCATTATGCGTCTATTGCGGGTCCCTTGACTGAATTATTGAAGGACTCCTTTGTTTGGTCGGAAGCGGCGGCGAGCAGTTTTGTAGCGCAGAAGGGTGCAATGTGGTCAGCGTCGGTCCTCCGTCTACCTGACTTCACCAAAACTTTCTATTTGGAGACCGACGCGTCAGATTTTGGGATTGGGGCAGTGTTACTTCAAGAGGGTTATCCTTTGGCTTTCTTTAGCAAGAAGCTCGGTCCGAGATGACGAATTTCATCTACGTACCACAAAGAATTATATGCAATTGTGGAGGTTGTGCAAAAGTGGCGTCAGTATTTGCTGGGTCGGGAATTCGTTATCAGAAGTGATCAGAAAAGCTTGAAAGAGTTGTTGCAGCAGATTATTCAGACCCCAGATCAGCAATTCTATGCTCGAAAGTTGATGGATTATAAATTCAGAATTGAGTACAAGACGGGCGCTTCCAACAGGGTGGCTGATGCTTTGTCGTGGAGAGATGTGGAGTGCAGCTAGGCCGAGCCCACTGCGAATGGCGATCCAGATCAGGACGGCCAGCTCTTGACCACGGTCGCCCTCCCGGTGCCGGAGCTGCTGGCCGAACTGCGGTAGGAGGCGACGAGCGCCGCTGATTTGATAGAACTGATCTCGACAGTGGAGTCTGGGGCAGGGGATCCGGAGTTTTCATTGGCGGATGGACTGCTCAACTACAAGCGTCGTATTTACGTGAGCAAAGACTCTGCAGTGAAAGAGCGGCTGCTGCACGAGTTTCACACTGCCCCATTAGCGGGTCACCCGGGGATTGACCGTACGATCAAGCGGTTGGCAGCAGTGTTCTATTGGAAGGGAATGAGGAAGGATGTGAAGTTGTTCGTGGAATCTTGCTACGAGTGCCAAACAACCAAGTATTCCACGCAGAAGCCTGCACGGTTGCTACAGCCGTTACCGATTCCATTACAGGTATGGGAAGATGTTTCGATGGATTTTGTTACTGACCATTCTCAATCTAGGGGCTACACATCTATCTTAGTGGCGGTGGATCGTCTGACCAAATACGCTCATTTCGCCCCATTGCCTAAGAGCTACAATGCGTTGAAAGTGGCGACAGTTTTCATTGATACTGTGGTAAAACATCATGGCTTTCCCAAGACGTTGGTTTCGGATAGAGACCCGGTGTTTTTGAATGAAGTATGGGAGGATATGTTGCGCCTCAGTGGGACTAAGCTCCATTTTTCGACGGCTTACCACCCCCAATCCGATGGGCAAACTGAGGTCCGGAACAGGGGTCTAGAACAGTATCTGCGGGCGTTTGTGGCGGATAGACCGACTAAGTGGGCTAATTTCCTTCCGTGGGCGGAATTGGCATTGAATTGCTTTCATCACGAGGGCCTCGGGACATCGCCCTTTACTGCCCTATACAGCCGAGAGCCGCCTTCTTTGATTGCTGCTCCACCTTCGGTAGCCACGCCTCCGGATGTAGCATTGATGATCCAACAGCGTGGTGAATTGATTGTGATGCTTAGGAAGAATCTGGAGAAGGCGCAACAACGGATGAAAGTGACGGCTGATAAGCATCGTCGGGACGTGGAGAAAACTGCAGTTATACAGACAATACTCGGTTGCCAAACCGTTATCAACTAAGCTTGCTAGGCGTTTCTATGGGCCTTTCGAGGTGTTGGAGAAAATTGGGCAGGTGGCGTACAGGCTCAAGTTGCCCGAAGGGAGTCGCGTACATAATGTGTTTCACGTGAGCTTGTTGAAGCCGTTTGTCGCAAGCGCAGGGTCGCCGGCTGAAGTTTTACTGCCAGTATTTGTTCGTGGCAGACCCGTGGTAAGGCCTCGTCGCGTTGTGGACCGTCGTACAGTCTAGAGTGATGGAGCTCCAGTGGAGGAAGTGTTGCTGGAGTGGTGTGACGATGGGGGTGATTAGCCAAGTTGGGAGCCGGTGGATGTAGTCCGTCAGAGATTTCCACACTTGCTCCTTGAGGACAAGGAGGTTTCCAAGGGGGGGAGAGTTGTTACGGGTCAACCCTCGGCTCGCTTGAAGGAGACGACCGCGGAGCAGGTAGTAGAAGAGAATGACGTGGATACCAGAGTGAGCAATCGGAAGGAAGCAGAAAGAACCATTGCGAAGGACAGAGCACGTCGGCAGAGACATCCGCCGAAGCATTTGGCGGACTTTGGCAAACCATGAGAAGAAGAGCCGAAGTCTTGAATTATCATGTTTATTTTATTATTTTTGACTTTAGTATTTTGAGAACTATTAATGTTATTTTAATTATTTTAGCGTCGAGCGATGTATAAGCTCCTTTCCGGGTTTTCTTCGTTGATTATTTCCCGGATCATAGGTCGAATCAACCCTAGGGTCCTAGTATAAATAGGCGTGTATTTTATTTCCCTCCTTATGAAATAAAATATTTTCACGCAAATTTACTTTTCTTCTTCAACACAAACCCTAGTTCTACCCGTGTGCGATCGTCGGGCAAAGCTCCCGTGACTTCACGGAGGAATTAATCGTGAGTTAGGAAGTTCATACCTAACACGACCTCCAACGCTTGATCATTTGAAACTTAATATTGATGCCTCCTTAGAGAATGGGTCGGGTTATGCCTTTGGGGGAGGTCTGACTAGAGATGCAGAGGGATTATGTAGGTATGACTTTGTTGTTAACATTGGACTTTGTTATATTCTAACAGCAAGAGATTTGGTGCTTGTATCACGGCCTATAGGCTATTCATAAGAGTAGGAGGTGCGAACTGAGAAATCATAGTTTTGTTGGAGTGGCCATGATCTTGGGCACTTTGAAACTTCTATCAATTGTCGCTTTATAGTGAAAAGGGTACGTGGGTTACTCCAGGATTTCAATTTTATGGCTTTGCAACATGTGCATCGAGAAGGGATCTTTGTTGATGATTTTTTTATCGCATAATGCTTATTCTTATCATAGAGGTGTTCATAAGCTCGAGGTCCCTCCGTCTGGGCTCTATAGCTGAATGTTGAATGACAGACTAGGTGTTGCTTATATTTGTTGATTTTGTTCTTATATTTGGGATTTGTCCGCTTTTTTACCAAAAAAAAATGTAATCATTGCATCATTCTATAGAAAAAACGTAGGTAATTTTGTTCGAAAAATAAATAAAAGTACATTTTAGTTTTCTTTGAAGTTTGTTGTGCTAATTATTAATTTTCACTATTTAGGTGGACTAATTCAGAAAACACTTTTTAGACCATCTTCAATCATATAATAAAAATAATTTTTGGTGTAGAAAATCTAAACTCATTTTTGAATTTTTCTATAATAAAACAACACCAAATACGGTGCTACTCCAAAAATTTGGTGTGACATGTATATACTCAAAAATGGTGTAAATTTTCAATTCTATGTAAATTGTTGAAAAAAAACAACTTTTTATTGCTATATATACTCTAAAATAGATCTGAGTTTAGTGTAAGTTGGAAATGGTGTTATATACTAGACTTGAGCCACTCAGGCTACAAAATCATAACAACACTCTGCATCTTTCTTCTTTCCTGTGAGCACCTCTTTCCAGCTACGTGTATGTGTGTGTTCCTCACCATGATCTTGCGCCTTATCCACAATCAAGATCTCAAACACTTTACTCTTGCAATGATCGACCTGCATTCCATGCACATCATTAGATGAACCAGACTCAACTTTACTCTTAACACATCCCCTCAATTCGAGTGCAGATCGTGCCACAACTCCCAGCTTGTTGCGCAATCGCACAAGGACTGGTGGCTTAATGGATTAGTCAGAGAGGGAAGAAAAGAGATAGATAGAGAGCACAACATACTGGGGTTCTCCTCCTCTGGCCTCCAAGTCTGTAATGGTGATTGTATTCTCTAACTCAAAACTTGGTGATGTGTAACTTCCCACAGGGCTGCTACTTCTTTCCATAAAAAACCCAGGCTCTTTTGGTTCTGGCAAATCTCCTCCATCAGATCCTAACATTGAAACCACTGTTGACATAATTGGCCTATCATTTGCAAATTTTTGAGCGCATAATAACGCCACTTGCATGCATCTCTTTACTTTACACTCCCTAACTGTATTCTTCAAACACTCATCCATCAACACCACAATCCTGTTTTCTTTCCATAGCAACCATGCCTGCCATAGTAATAGCCAAGTAAGTTTTTTGACAATATTCATATTGATGAAAGTGGCATCAAAGTATTTGTGTACATGGCCCAAGAGATTAAGACAGTGATTGGGGTCTCCATATCCTCTGTTATTTTTTCCAATAATTATTTCCAGCAAAATCACTCCAAGACTGAAAATGTCAGATTTGACTGAGTATTTCCCATCCATTGCATACTCAGGAGCCATGTATCCACTGCATAAATTTATTGATCAACATGCCAATATAGGAAATAACGGAGTAAATTTAATTATATCAAGTAAACTTACAATGTCCCTATGAATAATCTTCAATCTGGAATCATGATGGAGATATAGCATTCTCCCTGCAATCCCCATAATAATGTCGTAACGCATAAGCCATGTCAAATGTGTTCTTCAACTATGATCTGCGAATGATTGAACACCAATGTACCCAGTGGATGTGTTAATCTCTTTGTCATATTGTAGGATGAAACTATGGGATTTTGATAAAAAGGTAAAGGATAAATCTGAGTACTGAAAACAAGAAGATCAAGGCTTTTATTCTCTAGGTATTCGTATATTAGCATCCTTTCCTCTTCTTCAATGCAACATCCTAAAAGTTTGATGAGGTTTTTGTGTTGGAGTTTTGCAATCACCACAACTTCATTTCTGAACTCTTCAAGACCTTGGTGTGAGGATCTCGACAATCTTTTAACTGTGATTTCATCTCCGGATGGCATGTTCCCTGCTTATGCAAGTGGTTAGTTGGCAAATAAAGTATTCATGTGTTTGTTTCACTTATTATATTACCTTGTAACAGAACCAAATCCTCCAATCCCAATTTCGTTTTCCGTGGAGAAATTATTTGTTCCTAGCACAATACTCTCCATTTTTATCAGAGGTAATTCTAGGTCCTCACTTTTTTCTTTTTACTGCAACAAAGTGAAGAAAGGTAAATGTGCTTCACACCAATATATGTTTGTGTTATGAATTGTTACCTTGCCTCTTTAGTCTTGCCATAAAAAAGTGCGCCTCCATTGATACAGGCTGAGATGAGAACACCAGATGCTATTGATATCAATATTAACTTCATAGGTCTTTTATTCTCCTTCTCATCCTCTAAACCTGTGCTCAAATCTACCGGGAAATTCACCTGTGAATGTTATTTCCAACTCTAGGAATAAGTGTTAGAAATGGTGATGATACCTAGTTCAGAAACTAGCACGCCGATATAGATGTTCTGCTTGCTATCTGCTGCAGAAAGTTCCTTGGTGTCAATGAGTTCGTCGAACCACATCAAGTAGCCGCTTCCTCCATTAGTAATGAATGGATTCGCATACGCAGTGCAACTACAGTTTTTCAAGTGTTAAACTAAAAAAGGGAGCGGAGTGAAGCAGGGAGCAGATGATTGTATTGAAAAAGTAGAATGACATCTTAGAATCGGATAACAAGTGCAGCTGCGGGAATGTTTAGCTGGCCACAGATGATTGTACATAAATCATGGAATAATAAATTGAAATGGAATGAAAAGTCTAATTGTTGATAGCGACTTGGCCTTGTCAATGACGGTAAATGACCTCTGCTGATCAACTATAACTTGTGCAATCAGTCAAATTGTTATAGATAAATTGAATCTAATTAATGTTTTTTTTTTCTTGATGAAATGAATATGAATGTCTTATTTTGCAGCTACAAAGGAAGGAGTGATCAAACTATTGCACATCCGGAATAATCTTCAACTGGCTGACATGTTTACAAAGCCTTTGGGATTCACTGCTTTTCATTCTATACTTGACAAGATGAAGCTTGTACTGTCCATCTTGAGGGGGAGTGTGAAAGATGAAGAGTAAAATGGAGCATGCCGAGATTGATGCAAGCATGCGAAGTCTTTGGATAAAGAAGATGACTGTGTAGAAGTTGAGAACCTGTGAAGAAGACCGTTGCTGCCAGCTGGATTAGTTAGTTAATTGAGAGAGAAGTTATCGTGTGTGACACTTAGCTTGGCATGTACCTTGTGACTTACGTAGGTAGTACTTAGACTATGTAATTGCAGAACATTTTTGAGATGCAGATGAAATTCCGGAGGCTAAATGTCTATAGGAAGAATCACTCTCTACATCGAATGGTCAAGAGTGTCGATCCGGGTGGAGCAAAGACATGGCCGCCATCGGATGACTCCGGGCGTTTAAGTGATCAGGCCAACTAGGTGCGCTTCTCACATTAGTTGAGCCAATGCCACAAATAAATTGGACTGAGTCCAAGTAATAGATAAGGTCAATTATTCCACACTAACTGTTTGGAATTAAAAAGTAAAGAATGGGAAGGGTAACAGACAGATATGGAATTCTAGACTTAGGACTTTGATTTGGAATAGGTGCAAAGTAGCTTTCGGGCCCACGAAGCTATTTTGATTCATACACCTTAGAATTATGATCAATTCCAATTCTATAATTTTAGTGATACCAAACAATTCCATAGCTCCAATTCCATATTACCAAACACACCCTAAAATACAATTTTTTTGGTTAAGAACTATTTAAGTGAAAGTAACATGATTATAGAGTTTGTAGTTTACTTGAACTTGAACAAAACAGCCGCAAATGAGCTTTACCTCCAAGTATTTATTATGTTTAATAAAAAAAGTGTGGACGTCGTAATTAGTCTGCGTGCTGTATCATGTATGGAATTAAGTTTAATGATTTATAACAAAAATTTATTTAGATCTCGTAAATCAATTTGCTCGCGTTGGCCACTCAAGGTATAATTTATACTTAGTAATTTTAATTGATTAATTACAAAGTATCCGAAGTCAATGATAATAACATGAATGGCCATTAGACTTGGACCATCACATAAACAAATTTACAAGTTACATGTTTATTGTGATATGAAAATGAATGATGTTTACCAATAACCAAACTGCCTTTTGCTAATTCTTAATCCAATCCGGATTAGAAGAAGCAAATATGATAAGCAGCAGCAGATTTTTCCTCAGGCTGTTTGTGTTCACAGCCTGTGTATTCTCCACACAAACATCAGACACCATTAATGCATCCCAAGTAGTGAGCGACGGAAGCGATGACAGGCTCGTCTCATCAACCGGGGCCTTTGTCTTGGGGTTTTACAGCCCCGGGAGCTCCAACAACCGCTACATCGGAATATGGTACAACAAGATCGAAGAAAAAACCGTGGTGTGGGTCGCCAACCGAGACAATCCACTCATCGACCGATCAGGCAGGCTCGTAGTCATCCAACCCGGCCGTCTCCTTCTCCTCAACGCTACTAATGCTACTATTTGGTCTGCCAACATATCAACCACTACACAGGCTCCACTCGCGCGTTTACTCGACACGGGGAACCTTGTCGTGACAGATACAAATGATGCAAACAACTTCATCTGGCAGAGCTTCGACTATCCAACTGATACTTTCTTACCAGGCATGAAGCTTGGTAAGAATTTCATCACTGGCCACGAAGTCTACATCGCATCACCCAAGAACAGCGAAGACCCTGCAATCGGGGCGCTTCACTTATCACTGCGATCCCAGTGGCTACCCTCAGACCGTGATCAAAGAGGGCTCATCCGTCCTGTTTAAAACGGGGCCGTGGAATGGTGTCCGGTTCAGCGGCACTCAAAACCTGGTGAAGAACACGATTTTCTCGTTCGGTGTTGTGATCAGTAAGAACGAGGTTTACTATTACTACAACCTCTTCAACGACTCTGTTTATATGAGGTTTACGATTAGCGAGAGTGGCGTTGGGCAGAGGTGGCTTTGGTCGTATCAAAACCGAAACTGGATACTCTATCTTACCATTCCCAATGATAACTGTGACATTTATAGAGTGTGTGGTGCCTACGGTGTTTGCAGTACTAAAACCACGCCTTCTTGTTCCTGCTTGGGTAATTTCGAGCCTACTCCAGGTTGGGATGGTGGTGATTTTTCGAGTGGATGCATTCGAAGGACCCCGTTGAACTGCCAAGAAGGGGGCGGGTTTCTCAAGTACTCTGGTGTCCAGTTACCAGACACGGAGCGTGCCTTGGCTAACGCGACTATGAGTCTTCAGGAATGCAGGGTTTCTTGTGCCACAGTTTGCTCATGTACAGCCTATGCGCCTATGGATATCAGCAACGGGGAAACTGGATGTCTACGCTGGTTTGGTGACCTTGTCGACATGAGATATATATCTCCTGGACAAGATGTCTACATTAGAATGGCGAAATCCGAATTAGGTGTTGATATAATCACTCTCTTGTGTTTTTTTAAGGTAACAAAGTCTATGCTGATAGCATGTATTTTCCAACAGGCTCGGGGAGTAGGCATAGGAAAACACTCGTTGTCGCGTTCTCAGTGGTAATGGGAATTCTTGTACTGGGACTAAGCATGTTGCTTTATTCCAAAAAAAGAAAGAAGCAGAATTATCGGCAGCAAGAAAGTAGTATGGCAGAAGATGAGTAGTTATTTTGTGTTAACTAATGCCATAGTGTTGTTTTTGTTATCCATAACCTTTTATTTCTCACCTGCAGAGATGGATACCCAACATCCTAGTGAGAGCCATGAGGAGCTAGAGCTACCAATGTATGATTTATCCACAATAATAAAAGCTACTGATGATTTTTCAGTCAACAATAAGCTTGGGGAGGATTTGGACCGGTTTATAAGGTAAATCCATAATACCTTTTCTACAACTTGAGTACAAAGCTTTAGAACACTACATGTTTGTACCAGGGAGTGCTGGAGGGACTGGAAGTTGCTGTGAAACGACTATCAAAAACGTCCGTTCAAGGACAAAATGAGTTTAAGAATGAAGTAATCTGTATTGCAAAACTTCAGCACCGAAATCTTGTGAGGCTTCTAGGATGTTGCATTCAAGGCGAAGAACGGATACTTCTCTACGAGTACATGACCAACAAAAGTCTCGACTTAATACTTTTCGGTAAGATATTTCCACATTTAGCGTCCACCTCAATTTCTCTGGCATTGTAGCGTATTATGTTAGCTTATTTTGCAGATCAAGTAAAGAAAAAGATGCTAGATTGGCCGAGGCGCTTTAACATTATTAATGGTATTGCTCGGGGGCTTATGTACCTTCATCAAGATTCTCGTCTCAGAGTAATCCATAGAGACCTCAAAGCTAGCAATATATTACTAGATTCGGATATGAATCCCAAAATATCAGACTTTGGTCTTGCAAGAACATTTGGAGGCAACGAGACAGGTGCCAACACAAGTCGAGTAGTAGGGACATAGTAAGTATATGATCCTTACAACGTGATACCTCAAAATGCCATTTTACTGCCTTCTCTCTGATGCCATTGTGAACATTTTCTTGCAGTGGATACATGTCCCCAGAGTATGCTGTAGACGGCATGTTTTCAGTGAAATCAGATGTGTTTAGCTTTGGCGTACTGGTGCTTGAAATCATCAGTGGCAAGAGAAACAGAGGATTCACTCTGATAGATCACCGCCACAACCTTCTTGGACACGTAAGTATTCTACCTCGTTGCTGTCTTTATTTGGAATGGAAATTACCTTTTAATAACACTGTATGAGCTAATGCAACAACAGGCATGGATGCTTTACAAAGAAGATAGGTCACTTGAATTAGTCGACAAATGTGTGGAATATTCAAGTTATATATCTCAGATTGTGCGATCAATCCATGTCGGTCTTTTGTGCGTGCAAGAACAGACAGAAGAGAGGCCAAACATGTCTTCAGTGGTTCTGATGCTCAATAATGATGGGGTGCTGCCTGAATCCAAACATCCCGGCTTCTTCACTGGAAGAGATGTAAAAGCAAATGAAACTTCCCATAGCTCCAACACTGCAAGTTCTGGTAATGCAATGACCATATCGCTGCTAGAGGCTCGTTAACAAATTCAATGAAGAGTTATAGATTGGGAAATTGTGCAAACAATTTTTAGTGTACACACCCTGTTGTACAAATTGTAGTTGAGAGGGAAACATAGGATCTATACGCTGATGGATATGAAATAACTTTATCTGATGATGAATCTTGTGTCCAGATATACTGAAAGAAATGGGAAAGCTCTCAGGTTATGGCAACTTAATTGGACCATCTAAATCAATCTTTCTAAAAAATGATATAAGCCACATCTTTAAAGTCACATATTTTGGTGAGAATATGGTAAATCAGCATGAGTTGAAAGTTGATTCAAAGAATCTATACATATTTTTGAATTTTTTTTTAAGAAAATTGTTTAAGAATGTCACTCATGCATGTTTTGGCGGGAAACGTCATTTATGCATTCAGATTCTTAGGTTACCTTTTTGGAAGCATGCCAGTATGGCTATTCTTATTTATTAGAGTTCCACTCTGACATGCCTTCATTAGAGATATATGTCTAGAATGCTGAAATCTAAAATATTATTCCATCCGTCCAGCATTAGGAGTCTCATTTCTTGGCGGCATGGGTTTTAAGAAATGTTAAGAAAAGTAGGTGGAAAAAAGTTAGTGGAATAGGGGGGTTTCACTTGTATATATAAGTTTTAAGTGAAATGTGAGTGGAATGAGTTAGTGGAAGGTGAGACCCTATTATTATTCATGGTAAAAGTGAACCAGGACTCCTATTTGCGGACGGAATAAAATGGAAAAATGAGACTTCCATTCGTGGACGGAGGGAGTACTATTTTACTACAAGAATTGGTTCACTCTTCCCAAGGGTAATGCTGAGCGGCCATAATGTGGCTGGCCACACTGTGGAAGTTCTGTAAATAGTACTATTTACTTTTTCAAATTTTGTGTCCACCAACCTATTTAATTTTAAAAAACTCTCAAAATCAAACATTTCTTTGTTGCCCGAAATCTCTCTCCCCCTCAAACAGAGAAAGAAAGAGAGAAATAAAGAGCCAACACACTGGGGGTCTCCTCATCTGGCCTCCAAGTCTGTAATAGTGATTGTATTCTCTGACTTAACACTTGGTGATGTATAACTTCCCACTGGACTTGAACTTCTTTGCATAAAGAATCCAGGCTCTTTTGGTTCAGGCAAAACTGCGAGATTAGATCCTAACATTGACACTACTAATGACATGATTGGCCTATCATCTGCAAATTTTTGAACGCATAATAACCCCACTTGGATGCATCTCTTCACTTCACACTCCCTAACTGTATTCTTCAAACATCCATCCATCAACTCCATACTCTTGTTTTCTTTCCAAAGCAACCATGCCTACCACATTAATAACAAGCTAAGTTTTTTGACATTTGTCCATATAAACAAAAATGGAATCAAAGTATTTGCATACATGGCCCAAGAGGTTAAGATTGTGATTGCTGTCTTCATATCCTCTGTTCTTTTTTCCGCTAATTATCTCCAGCAACACCACCCCGAGACCAAAGATGTCAGATTTCACTGAGTATTTCCCATCAATTGCATATTCAGGAGCCATGTATCCACTGCATAAAATTATTCATCAATATAGGAAATATTGGAGTAAATTTAGTTATCTAAAGTAAACTTACAATGTCCCTATAACTCTTTTTGTTCTAGCAAGAGCCTGATCCTCTTCGAAAATTCTTGCTAACCCAAAATCTGAAATTTTCGGATTTAAATGTCTATCTAGCAAAATATTGCTCGTTTTTAGATCCCTATGAATGATCTTTAATCTGGAATCATGGTGGAGATATAGCAGTCCCCTTGCAATGCCCATAATAATGTCATAACGCATAGGCCATGTCAAAAGTGTTCTCCGGCCAGGATCTGCAAATGATCGAACTCTAATGTCATATGGTAGGATGACAGGATGGGATTAGAGATTAAAAGTAAAGGATAAGTCTGAGTACCGAAAACAAGAAGATCGAGGCTTTTATTCTCTAGGTATTCATATATTAGCATCCTTTCGTCTTCTTCATGCAACATCCTAAAAGTTTGACGAGGTTTTTGTGTTGGAGTTTTGCAATCACCATAACTTCATTTCTGAACTCTTCAAGACCTTGGTGTGAGGATCTCGACAATCTTTTGACTGCGATTTCTTCTCCAGAAGGCATGTTTCCCTGATCGTGCAAGTTGTTAGTTGATAAATAAAGTATTCATGTGTTTGTTTAACTTCAGCACTCTCACTTAGTATATTACTACCTTGTAAACAGGACCAAATCCTCCAACCCCAATCATGTTTTCCGTTGAGAAATTATTTGTTGCTTGCGCAATAGTCTCCATTTTGATCACAGTTAATTCTAGGTCCTCATTTTTACTTTTTACTGCATCAAAGTGAGAGAAAGATAAATATGCTTCACTTTTAGCTCCAATATAGGTTTGCATAGCTAACAGACTATATGATATTTTCAGATCAGTTCACTGCAGAATATGAATAGTTACCTTGCCTCTTTAGTTTTGTCATAAAAAGTATGCCTCCATTGATGAAGGCTGAGATGAAAACACCAGAAGCCATTGATATCAGTATTAACTTCATAGGCCTTTTATTTTCCTTCTCGTCCTCTAAACCTGTGCTCAAATCTACAGAGAAATTCACCTGTCAATGTTATTTCCATCTATAGGAATAAGAGTATAGGGACACAGACACCACTCGTCTAATATGTTCTTCTACATTTACTCCATCTTATTATACTATCAACACATCAGATCTATATGCATGTCATACGTTTAATATTTATGATGATCACTTTTGCACAAACAAACAATTAGGATTCACAATAGCAGTAATGGGCAGATAAGAAATGAGTTATCTAGTCAGAAACTATGTTTATTGATTGCTACTATATCTCAAGTCTCCATCTTGGGTTCAGATTTAGAAATGCTGATTTAGGTACTGTTAAGAAATGGTAATTATGAAATAACTTACCTAGTTCAGAAATTGGCACGCGGATATAAATGTTTTGCTTGCTATCTGCGGCAGAAAGTTCCTTGGTGTCGATGAGTTCATTGAACCACATCAAGCAGCTGCTTCCTCCATTAGTAATGAATGGATTCGCATACGCAGTGCAATTACAGTTTTTCAAGCACTCGGCTTTGCACTCACTAAGGCTCACAGTCATGTTCAACCAAAAACTCAACATCTCAGGATATTTCACCCCTCCAACCTCTAGAAATCCATCTTCACCGTGGCAATTCAATGGCTTAATTCTAGTGCACCCACCCGACCAATCCTGAAGGTCCCAATAACTTTGATACTTAGGGGCAAATCCCTTGAAACACTGACATCTAATTGGGCTGTCAGTTCTGGATTTGCAGATTCCATTAGGACCACAAATACCATATTCGTCGCATGTATCTTGAGGAAACGTGAAAGCACGATTCCATTTGTCTCTCTGGGCGTTTAGCGTATGGCGTGTCATTGTACCAGATGGATCCAGCATTATTCTTGTGACAGCCGTGCTGTCATTGTACCAGATGGATATCATCCTCTCTTGTCTGAACACTACAGAAACATTGTACATGGCATTGGGACAGCGTGGACCCCCACCAAAATATAAACCGTTCCACTGTCCCAGCCGATATCTCTTCGTTGCCCCTCTCAGCGCTACAACGTCAGGCAAGCCCTTGTTTTCGATCCTCAATATGTAATCTCCGGGAGAAGGGTCATCGGCATTTCTCCATGAGGTCAAATATTTCTCGACCCCCGAATCTGCATCGTCAACTAATTGCATCCCCTGCAATAAAGTGTCAGTTGGATGATCAAAACTCTGCCATAGGTAGCTGCCTTCCACCATGTTGTCTAGAAGAACCAAGTTTCCAGAATCCAGCAGCTGTAAAACTGGATTTGTTGCTACTCTTGATGAATTCGCTGACCAGATAATGCTTTTGCCACTGTTTATTACAAGACTTCCATTTCCAGATATCATAAAATATGGTGTTTGGTGGGCAGTGATGGGATGGTTTCTGTTTGCAACCCAAGCTACAACATCTGGTGTGGTCTTGTACCATATTCCCAAGAATCTATTTGAGGATTTGCCAGGTGAGAAAAAACCCATTTCAAAAACTTGGTTTTGAGAAACAAGAGTGTGGCCTATAACAAGTGATTGATTTGGAAAAAGTATGTGATCATAAACTGCCCCAACAGTTAAAGTAAGAAAGGGGAGAGAGTGAAGCATGGAGCAGAGGATTGTAGTGAAAGAGAATAGCACCATCTTAGAATCGGATTACATGTGGGAATGTTTAGCTGGCCACGGATGATTGTACATAAATCATGAAATGAAATGAAAAGTCTAATTGGTTAACGTTTTCCTTTTCCCATTTCTTAGTACTTTTATTCTATAAATTTCCATTGTTGATAGAGACATTAACATTAGTGCAACGACTTGGCCTTTTCAATGACGGTAAATGACCTCTGCTGTAGGAAAGCAATAAATTGTCCAATCAGTCAAATTCTAGAAAATGAAATGAATCTGAATGTCTTTTTCGCGTTCTTTAATATGTGGAGTAGTTGAGACTTGAGATAGTGGACCCCATGATTAATCTAAAAACATTGGAAAACTAGTTTCATTTGATTTCAAAATTTAATTAACATTTTGCATGAAAAGCTTTAATATTTATTCCCTTTTCATGTGTGTTGATACAAGGCAGCCTCGAACCCAAGAGTGCAAGAATGGTAACATTTTGTATGTTTTTCTACTGCACAAATGAATAATTCGATTACCTGGGAAGTATTTTTCTAGTCAATGTTAATGGAAAAGAATAATGATGAAACCAAATCACATAAACTAAAATACTAGATATTGTTTGTTTTGGGAAAAACAATATTCAGACATTTTTATTATGCAGACAAAAAAATGGATTGCATAGCATTCTTCATCTGGCCTCAATATCAGTGATGGTGCTTGATTCTTGACACACACTTGTGTCGAAGCTCGAACTCTCTTCAGGAAAAAACCCAGGTTCCTTAGGATCGGGGATAATAGCTTCGTCGTTTCCTAACATGAAAACCACCGATGACATGACCGGCCTATCTTCTGCAAATTTTTGAACGCATAATAGTCCGACATGTATGCATCTCTTCACTTGAGATTCGATAAAAGTATTGCTCAAACATTTATCCATTAGCTCCCATATTTTGTTCTCTCTCCATAGGAACCATGCCTGCATAAATGCATTGGTTTAGTCCTTCGGATACAAAATGATTAATTCAGTGACAAGTACTAACGAAGAAATTACATGTCCCAAAAGGCTATGGCCGTCGTCACTTTGGCCAAAGCCTCGGTTCTTCCTTCCGCTCACAATCTCTAACAGTATCACTCCTAGTGCAAACACATCGGATTTCACGGAATACTTCCCATAAATCGCGTATTCTGGAGCCATATAGCCACTACATAAAGTTATCAGTCATAACAACCCATACAAGTTAACTGAATCCTTTCTTATAAGTAAGAGTAGCTTACTATGTCCCAACAACTCGTCTTGTTCTAGCAATAGATTGTCCCTCTCCCAAAATTCTTGCTAAACCAAAATCGGAAATTTTTGCATTCAGATCTTTGTCGAGAAGGATGTTGCTTGTTTTGAGATCGCGGTGTATAATCTTTAGTCTGGAGTCCTGGTGGAGGTATAGCAGTCCCCTTGCAATTCCCATGATTATGTCGAAACGCATAGCCCATGTCACAAGCTTCCTTCGGTTTTGATCTGCAGGCGCGCTTCAATACTTTGTGAGTTTTATGAAATGCAATTAGCCATGTTTAATACAGAGAAATTTGTATTAAGCTGTACCAAAAATGAAATGATCCAGGCTTTTATTCTGGAGGTATTCATAAATCAGCATTCTTTCTTCTCTACAAATGCAGCATCCCAGAAGCCTGACGAGGTTTCTATGTTGAAGTTTAGTGATCAAGATGACTTCATTCTTGAACTCTTCAATGCCTTGTTGTGAAGTTCGTGACAATCTCTTGACAGCTATTTCTCCTTCTGCAGACAAACTCCCCTGCTCATGCATGTTAAGGTCAGAATGTGAAACTATTATTATTCATGTTCGCCCATGTTCTTCGTTACCTTGTATACGGGGCCAAAACCTCCTTCTCCGATCATGTTTTCTGAAGAGAAGTTGTTTGTGGCAGCCACAATAGTTTCCAGCTTGAATATTTTCAGTTCTATATCTTCATCGTTACTTTTTGACGCTGTAATCGACCAAAAGTAAAGCGTTACTGCCTCAGATCGTTAACAACGCTAATAGACTGGAAAAAAAAAAGATACCTTCTCTTCTCCGTCTGACGATAAAAAACACACCTCCACCTAAAAGTGCAAGAATTACAACTCCAGAAGCAGTTATAAATATTACAACAAGCTTTTTAGCACCACTCCTTTTTCCCTCTTCCGTCTCTTCCTCTCCGTTGGTGGCAGAACCTGCTAGAAAAGAAAACAAACATTCATGCTTAGTTCTCTATAGATAACAATTAAGCCATGTACACATCATAGTTCATTTTTCAAAGGAGCATGAAAATCTAACAAGAAACAAGTTTTACAGATAAATTTACCTAGCTCAGAGGCCGGTAGACGAACATAGATGTTTTGGTTATCGTTTGCTTCAGGAAATTCTCTGATATCAATGAGATCCCCAAACCACATCACACAGCCACTGCCTCCATTAGTAATGTATGGATTAGCACAAGCAGTGCAGCTGCAGTTTTTCAAGCACTCGGCCTTGCATTCTTCGAGGCCCATGCTAGGATTCAGCCAAGTCCTCAACGTATCAGGGTACTTTACCTTTCTAACCTCTAGAAAACCATCATCTCCATTTGGGCAATTCAGTGGTTTCGTCCTAGTGCATCCGCCCGACCAATCTTGAATGTCCCAATCATTCTGCGACTTGGGAGCGAACCCTTTAAAACATTGACACATCTGCGGTTTCTCAGTGCTGCACAACGCATATGCTCCACAGTTACCATATGCATCGCACTTATCTCTTGGATACGTCTGGACATGCGTCCAAGCATCTATTCTAGAATTCATGTTGTACCTCTGTAGCAAACCTGATGGCTCGAGTGTTGTTCTTGAGAAAATTGAGCTGGTGACCGGCCTTGATATAGATATCAACCTCTCGTCTCTGAAAGAAAAGCTTGTGATGGAGTTATTTGGTAAGAGTGGAAGGCCACTGAAACCAAGCCCGTTCCAGCCTCCAGTTCGAAACATCTTCTTGGTCTGTTTGTAAACAACCAACTGAGGCAAGCCCTGGTTTTCAATCCTGTAAACAAACTCACCAGGCGAAGGATCCTCGGAAGTTCTCCATGACCTCAAATACGTCTCCACACCACCATCACTATCGTCCACCAACTTGATTCCTGGCAGCCAGTTATCAGTTGGATAGTCAAAGCTCTGCCATATGTAGCCTTGCTTTGTCGAGTCTACTACAACCAGGTTTCCGGTATCCAGGAGCTTTAAGACTGGATCTGATCCGACAATTGATGGATTCCCCGACCAGATAACGCCTCCGCCTCTGCTTATAGAAATATTTCCATATTCAGAAACTTTCAAGACTACTCCTGAAACTGAACCAGTGATGGGATTGTTTCTGTTTGCAACCCAAACTACAACTTTGGGTGTTTTTTTATACCACATGCCTAAGAAGAAACTGCTCCCGGGAGAGAAAAACCCGACCTCGAATACTTGGCTATGGGAAACCAAAGTCTTCCCAACACCAATGGTTTCATTAGGAAAAAGAGTATCTGCTGCATCATACAGTTTCAGAAAGGTGCTGTACAGTAACAGCTTAAAGAGAATTCTGTTGAACATGAGACTCTCCTTTGTTCAACAGAAAAGAAGTGAAATGCAGCTTGAAAATGAATGGGTAGTAAATGCAACTACGTAGGAAAGATCACACATTTCTAAGTTGACTGGTATATTTAAATCATGAAATGATAAGGCTGACAAACACAGGTTTTCCAATTAGATTGACTCAGCCACCATTATCTGTTCTTGAATTTCTTCATTTAACTTTTTTGTCCAAGTGAAGCAAAATTCCAATCCCAACCAACTAACCACTAAGGAAATACTAGTAGTATTATTTTGACTTTCAGCACACGAGGAACAAAACTCCTTATAAAAATCACATAGTCAAATTATAATGAGGACTTTAATGATGTGGTGACGATAGGGTGATTCATCATTCTTCCAATCCTCTATTCAATTTTCTTCTTCTGATTGTGACTTCAGTGAGGTGTCTGGCTCTCAATTGAAGAAACTGAGATAGACTTCCACAGAAAATTAACAAGATAGCATCAGCTGTGTTGAGAATTCAACAACTTATTATTATTGAATTATGGTTATTCTCTTTATAAGTCTATTTTGGTTGACATTTGAATTGAATAATATCAACAATTTTCTTTAATAATAAGAAACAATGGCTAAAAACTTTTCTTACATGAGGAACCTGCTTCCTGGAAATAATCGCAAGGTCTAATCAATATTATCCACGTCTATATGATCAGTTCATATGATATTACATTTACTATATTCAGAATAACAAATAAGATTAGCTCAATTCAAATTTGTCACTGTTTCAATCTCCATGAGTTATAACGTATCCTCACTTGTTATATGGATTGAATCAATAGCTAACTTTCTTAAGTTGCTAACTTGCTAACTCATCAATGCAGTGTATTAAAAATGTCAACACGATGACATTAAAATGTCAACACATAATTTTGTTGTTCTTCAATATAATGTGTTGACATTTTGATGTCATCGTGTTGACATTTTTAATACACTGTATTGATGAGTTAGCAACTTAAATAGTTAGCAATATAACACACCCCTGTATTGTATTTAGAGCAATAAATATATTTACATACATAGGTTTGTAGCATGCAAGAACTATATTCTTCTCATCTGGCTTCTAACTCAGTGATGGTGAATGTTTCCTGGCGTGAAATTGTTCTGCAGCTCGGACTACTTTCACCAAAAAATCCAGGTTCTTTAGGATCTGGTAGCATTGCTCCATCACTTCCTAACATGGAAACTATTGATGACATGACTGGCCTATCTTCCGCATATTTTTGAATGCTTAATAACCCGACGTGTATGCATCTTTTCACTTGAGATTCAATCCATGTATTGCTCAAACATTCATCCATTAGCTCCAGAATGTTGCCTTCTTTCCACAGCAGCCATGCCTGCCCAAATATATATGTTAGCTTCTCTAATAATATAGAACGCGAGGCTGATTGAATGACAGATGACAGATTACATGTCCCGAAAGGCTATAATAGTCGAAGCCTCTGTTCTTCTTTCCACTCACAATCTCCAACAATATCACTCCCAACGCAAAGACGTCTGATTTAACTGAATACTTCCCATCAAAAGCGTATTCTGGAGCCATATAGCCACTGCATAAACTCATTAGTCATAATGCCTCGTAAAAGGTAAAATAATTCGATGTTATAGAAAACAGCTTACTAGGTCCCAATAACTCGTTTTGTTTTAGCAATGCATTGGTCCTCTCCAAAAATTCTTGCTAATCCAAAGTCTGAGATCTTCGGATTCAAATCTCCATCTAGTAGAATATTGCTCGTCTTTAGATCCCTATGGATAATCTTTAATCTGGAGTCTTGATGAAGATATAGCAGCCCCCTAGCGATTCCCATGATTATGTCAAAGCGCTTAGGCCATGTCAACAGTTTTCTTTGGTTTTGATCTGCAAAATTCAACAGATAGATGGGATGCTCCAATCTCTTTGAAATAGTAATAAATAGAGATGTATCTTAGACTGTACCAAAAACAAAGTAGTCGAGACTTCTATTCTTCAGGTATTCATATACAAGCATTCTCTCTTCCCCTTCAATGCAGCATCCCAAAAGTCTGACGAGGTTTCTATGCTGAAGTTTCGCAATCAAGGTGACTTCGTTCTTGAACTCTTTGAGGCCTTGTTGTGAAGTTCTTGACAATCTTTTGACAGCTATTTCTTCTTCCGTAAATAACTTCCCCTGCTTAAGCACTGTTAGCATAAGAGAATACAAAACTGATCATACTAAAGATGTGATGTTGAATGTCACCTTGTAGACAAGGCCGAAACCTCCCTCCCCGATGAGGTTCTCCCTAGAGAAGCTATTTGTTGCAGCCATAAGAGTCGGAAACTTGAATAATTGCAATTCCTGATCTTCTCTGTTAATCTTTGAATCTGATGCTGTTAAATAAAAAGAAAATTGATCACTCTTTGGTTCAATGAGTTAATCATAAAATTAAGCAGAGCATCCATACCTGGCTGCCTCTTTCTTCTTGTCAGTAAAAGTATCACTCCAACAATAAAACCTGCTGAAATAACTCCACATGTAACTGATATCACTACAACTTTTGTCGGCCTTCTTCTCTTCCTCTCCTTCTCGTCGGTTGTACCACCTAGTTCTGAAATTGGCAGGCGAACAAACAAGTTCTGGTTACTATCCGCACCAGTAAATTGTTTAACATCAACGAGATCCCCGAGCCACACGAGGCATCCACTGCCTCCATTAGCAACATATGCATTAGCATACGCGGTGCAGTTGCAATTTCTCAAGCACTCAGCTCGGCATTCATGGAGGCTCATACTCATATTCAACCAAAACTTGATCATATCAGGATACTTCACCCCTCTTACCTCATGAAAACCATCTCCACCCTCACAATCCAACGGCTCAGCTCTCCTGCATCCACTGCTCCAATCTTGAAGATCCCAATCATTTGGCGACGCGGGTTTAAACCCCTTCAAACACTGGCATCTCTGCACTCTATCAATGCTGCAGACTGCATGCGGTCCGCAATAACCATACTCTTCACATTTGTCTTGTGGAAAGGTGTAGGCCAGATTCCACGCGTCTCTTTGCAAGTTCATGGTATACCGCTGGATGGTGCCAGATGCGTCAAGCTTCAGCCGTGTGAAAATTGAACTGTCATAAGCCCTACTGACGGAAATCAACCACCCATGGCTGAAATTGAAATCAGTTTGAAAAACAGAATTGGGAGAGGCTTCCATGTTGCTAAACTGAAGCCCATTCCACGGTCCTGATCGATAAAACGTTTTTTCTCCATTCAAGATCACCATCTGAGGCAATCCATGATTCTTGATCCTGAACACAAACTCTCCAGAAGAAGGATCGTCCAAACTTCTCCAAGATGTCAAGTTCGTCTCAACACCGGAACGAAGATCATCTACGAGATTCATTCCAGGCAACAAGGTGTCAGTTGGATGATCAAAACCTTGCCAGATGGTGTCTTCTTGGTCGACAACAACCAGGTTTCCCGTATCCAGGAGGCGTACTAGTGGACGCGATGCCTGCCTTGATGGACTCGCAGACCAAATAGCCTTTCCATTTCTGGTTATAACGAGAGTGCCGTTTCCAGCGACGCTGAAGACGACCCCTTGCGACTCGGTGATGGGATTGTTTCTGTTCGCAACCCAAACCACGACGTCTGGTGTGGTTGTATACCGTAAGGCCAAAAACGTGTTTCTTGATTTTCCGATGCTGAGGAATTGCAGCTCGAAAACTTGGTTTTGACTCACCAAAGTGTGCCCGATAGCCAGCGTTTGATTTGGGAGGAGTGTGTCTGCAGAATCAGAGATTTGTGAAGATATTATGAATAAGAGCAGTCCACACACAATTTTGTTGAAGATGAAATCCTCCATCTTTCATAAATGAAACCAGCTTAAATTAATGGAGCCTGATTCAAAACATATTTGTTTCTTTGGTAATGTATTAAAAATTCAAGAATGCAATGTTTGACATTGTCCATTCTAAATATTTTCTGTTGAAAGTTTGAAATTTTCGCACCCTTAGAAATTATGAAAGGTTGGTAAAAACACGTGAAGGCAATGGATTCCTTTGAGTAATAGTACTAGTAATTTATTATTTTACTCAACTTTCACATGATTTGGTTTATACACTAGAGGTAAGTAAAATCTAATTGATGCTTTTCTGATAACTAATTTAACATCATTTTATTTTTTCATGAACTTAAAAATATCATAAATTGTGTCATAAAAAAATATGATTAAATAAATTTAAAAAAATACAAACACATAAATCGATTATGACAGGGTTGAAGATAAAATCATCCATCTTTGTTGAAGATAAAATCCTCCATCTTTCGTAAATGAAACCACCTTAAATTAGAATGGAGCATATTCCAAAATAATTTGTCCATGCATGTAGTCCAGTAAAATTGTGGAAAAGATCAATAATTCAATGAAAGTAAATGTTGACACTTCAAAGAATGAAATATAATTCCTCTAGTCAAACCTAACACAGATTCAAAGACGAATTGCATGTAGTCTTCCAATTTTATACTAATTTAATTAATTCTAAATGAGACTTCATTCAGGATATCTATCCAAGGTCATTTTTTATTTATTTGTCTCTTAACATGGAACAAGATAATCTTATTCTATACACTCCATCGAAATATAAGTAAGCCTTTTTATGGGCCATTCGATTGCCACAATTAGTTGTGATAAAAAATTATGACTAATCTTATCAATTGAAGATCTATCAGGTGAGAGGAAACCCATTTCAAAAACATGGATTTGAGAAACCAGAATGTGTGATCATAAACTGCCCCAACTTAAAATGTGAGGCAGGAAGCAGAGGATTGTAGTGAAAAAGCATAGAGCCATATTAGAAAGCCACGGATGATTGTACATAAATCAAGGAAAATAAAATTGAAATGAAATGAAGTCTAATTGGTTAATGTTTTCCATATTCAGAAACCTCAAGACTAACTTTCGGTGTTTTTTTTGTACCACATGACCAACCCAGGAATGTGCTAAACATAAATACTCCCTCCGTCCGTCATTAAATGTTCCATTTCTCTTTTTTCATCCCTCCTTCAATTCTGTCGTTTCACTTTTACTATATTTAATAAATAGACTCTATATTCTGGTCACATTTTATTATATAACTAAAAATAAAGGTCAATTTTTATCCTAAACATATGATCAAAATGCGAATTTGGTCCAAAACATTCACTTTTTGAAAAACAGGTCCATAACAAATGAAATCCTTGTCGGAGAAGTCTTTTTTTGACGGTTCCGTAAAAAAACTAACGGTCATGTTGTGCAATTAGCGTTGACTGTTAGTTTTTTACGGAACCATAAAAAAGGGACTAATTCGGTGACATTTTCATTTGTTATGAACCTGGTTTTTAAAAAGTGAATGTTTTTTTATCAAATTCATATTTTGGTCTTATGTTTAGGACCAAAATTGACATCTAATCTATAACTAATACTACTCCCTCAGTCCATGAAAAATGACATGGGTTTTGATATGAAATTGGTAAATAAGAGAGGACTTTTAGTAGAATGTGAGGTCCATATTATTAGTAAGATAGAAGGGAAAAAAGTAAGATAACATCTTTGTGTTGAACACGAGACTCTGCTTTCTTCAATAGCAAGCTAGAATTGTCTTTTTCTAATTCTTTACATAGACTAACAACAGAATTGAAAATTGAAGTGAAGTGCAGCTTGAAAATGAAGTAAATGCAAACTAAGTAGGAAAGATCACACATTTCTAAGTTGACTAGTACTATATTTAAATCAAGAAATGATAATGCTGACGGACACAGTTTTCCCGATTTGATTGACTCAACCATTGCTTCTTGAATTTCTTCATTTAACTTTTGGCTGGAAGTGCAGCAAAATTCCCATCCCAACAACTTAAAACCATTGAGGCTACGTTTCGTACACAAAATGGGATTTGGAAATTAAATTATAATTCCAATTCTATGGAATTTATCAGTAATTTAATTATAATTCCAATTCTATGGAATTTAACAGTAATTTAATTATAAAGTAATAGATATGAAATTGAATTTGAATAATTTGTGCATATACAATATACAAAAAATATACACTCACACACTTTACACAAAATACACATAACACATAAAATACACACTGCACACTCTACACACGCTATGCACAAATACACACACTACACACATTACAAACACATTATATACAAAGTATACTGTTAGGAACCTAAATTCCTAACGAACCGATAAAACGGAGAATAACAACATAAAGAGAATCCGGCGCCCGTTAGGGTCGGCGGAGAGATAAATACGGATAAATCCGGCGCCCGGTCGGCGGCAGAACGGGGCTGAGCGCGGGAGTATTCCCGTCGGCAGCAATTGATTTGTGATTCAAGCCAAGTTGGGCGAAATACTGATTTCATTAATTGGTTGAATGAATAACAAGATAACAATCTATCCTATTTATAATAAATACTACTACCCTAACTTATCTAACAAGAAAAACAATATATAGAAAAGATATCAAATCCCTACAATATCTAAACTAAAGAAAGGCAATTAATGCTCGTAACAAACTCTCCCACGGTTTAAATCCACCTTGTCCTCAAGGTAGGAACCACGAAACAACGACAACAGTTGTAAGCAAATGCTTTGGCAAGGAGTATCCTCCTGGGTCAAACGCACACTGGATTGTTGAACATCTCACTTTATCAATTCCTTGACTACCAGTTTGGCCACTCATTTGTATATACCCCCTACTAGATATCCGTCTAAACCTTATAAATCCTTCTCGGAACAAGATTTCCATGACTTCCTTGATAGCTATTCTCTTGCGGGAAGAACTATAGCTGACGCGTTTCACACCCTCTGAAATCTTCATTTTCTTTGAGCTGGGGACAGCAGCAAGTACAACATGAGGGACCAATGTTGGATTGGTATCGGGGTTGTCCGGCTGACAGATCACGGTTGGTGGGTGCGGGTCACTGTCTAACAAACCGCCCTCCTCTCCACTGATATCGGCGCTGCACGGCAGAGCTGGTGGGCACCAACAGGAGGGAGAGCGCTGCAGTGGTGGTGGCAGAACAGCAAGGGCAGCAGGTAGAGAGCTGCTAGATAGATCGTGAAGGAGATGGGGACGCGAGAGGCGTCGAGAATCAGCAGCGCAGGGCGTCGGGCAATTACCCAGCTGCCATGGATGAAATCTGGATGTAGTTGCCGGATTACTCACCTGTCCTTTCCCTTCACATTGTCACTTGGGTCGGCAATTTCATTGGCTGGAAACCAAGTCTTATCCTCAACTGGTTGTCTCATGAAGCTAGCATCAACGTCCTCCTCATAATCAACCGAGTCCCAATGATCAATAGTATAATATACAGATTCACTATCTCCACCATCGATAGCTGCAAAATCAGATGCTTGATATTCTAATGAACCTGTTGTGGGGTGTTGCTGATCATATGCTTGAGATTCTTGTTGCACACGATAGTCCCAACATGTAGGTGGGCGCAGTGGTTGGTGCGTAGGCTGTTCAAGCTGCACTCTTGGTGGGACCCAACAGGAATTCGGGCTGGTTGTCGGCTGCAGCGACTGTGTCAGATGAAGCCCCTGCAGATACCAACTTGAACTAGGGCGGAGGGCTGGTGGCGGCCAGTCGAGAGGTTGTTTGTGGCAGGAGCGGAGACGAGTTGGGTGCTAATATGAGTATCCCTGATGGCTGCGGCTTGGCGGTGGACCCCAGCACGATTTGCTCCTCGTCCGCGGCTGATCTTCATGATCAAGTTCTTGCGGCGAGCGAAACTGATGCTTCACAAGTCTCCGGTCATTCGCGTCCATACGCGACTCCAATTTGTCGAAGCGTTGATAGGCTAGTTTTCGTCACTCGGATTAGATCACTTTTCGCACTTATTAGTTGAATATTTGCATGATAAGATGCTATTTTGGCAGGGAATTGAGCTTATGGACCAGAAGCATTGTAGAAAGGCATTTGTAGTGGAGTGATGCAAAAAGGAGGCAAAAAGGGCAAGAATTTGAAGAAAATCAGAAAAAGGGCAAACTGCCCAAGCTGTTAGCTTGGCCAAGCTAGACCCGACGGGAAAATGCATGAAGCCACTTTTGCTCACCATGGGGTGAAGCTTGTAGTTATGTAGTGCTTTAATGCTTTGAATGATCTAGATCCTTGTTTGTACTCATTTTCCAGCATCTTAACTCTCTAGTTAAGGTTGTTGGGTTGATCTTAAAGAGCTTTTGGTGTATTTAAATCTCTAGGTGTTTAGCATTTATGTTTGGTTGTTGGTGTTCTTGAGCATTTAGTTAAAATCTTGCCTTGGTTCTACTATTTTCGTTCTCTAGCTAGCCTTTGTCCTTGTTGGTTCCTTTTCTTGTTTATTTGAAGTTTCTTATGCTTTTGAAAGGGTCTTGCAGGGGCTGATTCTACTTGAAGCTTTTGATTGAAGAAAAGAGAAAAAGAAATAGTGGTTGTTTTACTTGCTTAGCTTGTTTAAATTTCTCTTTTTGCATCTTATTTCTTTGATCTTTTCTAAGTGTTTAGGTCAGCTAGTTAATCCTTCTTTTCCATCCTTTTAATTTCGAAAATCAGTAAAAAAAGAGGAGAAAACGTTTGTGAATTTAAGTTGCAATTGTTGGTGATTTTCCCTTGCTTAGTAGCTTTGTTCTTGTATGCTAGCTAATGTGTTTTAGTTGCTGCAGTTTCTTTAGTTATTTCTATCCCCCATAGCAAGCAACTAGTACAATCCCTTTTCACTCTTTGACATGGAGCCTCCAAAATCAGTTTTAAACTCTCTCTCTCATGCTTTTCATGTCAGTTTAGTCACCTTAGGAAGTCTCCAAACTAGCTAGTTAAGTAGGCTTTTAGAATTACCTTTTAAGTGTCTCTTTCCTAGTAAATTAGCTTCTCTAGCTTTCATTTAGGTGTGAACACTTAGAATTTAGTTAGCAGCCTTCTACTTAGTTCTTTTTGCCTCTTTTACTTAGTATTTTTCGTGGCAAAAGCTGGTTCCTTTCCCCTTGTTCCTTTTATTCTCGAAAATGCTATTTTACAAAGTGTTGTTATTTTTCTCGCCACTGTTCTGATTTTGCTGCTAAACTGCCCAGTTTACTTACTTGCCCAGTTTAAGTTGCAGTTTATTGCTTTATCTTAAGTTCTTTTTTTTGCTTGCATTTTTATTTATTTTCAACTTTAGTTCCCACCATGTTCGTAAGTATGGTTTAATTTCTGTAGTTTAGTTTCTTCCTTCTTTAAATTAAAGCGTGGCGGCATCGCCAAACTCTAAAGTGTTGAAATACATAACGGATACGACCGTTCCTCGTGGGATCGACATCCGACTTACCACGTACTAATTAATAGTATTATGGGAAGTGGGAACGTATAAGTATTGTTGAACAGGAAGAACACGCGCCTACGACACGCGTTCAAAATTCCTTCCTTTCAAGCGTTCCATAATCCGATCGAACATGTGGGATAGAATGATTTCATCGTCGGAATTCATGGATGGAGGATGAGCACTGGATGAAAGCACCAGTTGTTAGGAACCTAAATTCCTAACGAACCGATAAAACGAAGAATAACAATATAAAGAGAATCCGGCACCCGTTAGGGTCGGCGGAGAGATAAATACGGATAAATCCGGCGCCCGGTCGGCGGCAGAACGGGGCTAAGCGCGGGAGTAATCCCGTCGGCAGCAATTGATTTGTGATTCAAGCCAAATTGGGCGAAATACTGATTTCATTAATTGGTTGAATGAATAACAAGATAACAATCTATCCTATTTATAATAAATACTACTACCCTAACTTATCTAACAAGAAAACAATATATAGAAAAGATATCAAATCCCTACAATATCTAAACTAAAGAAAGGCAATTAATGCTCGTAACATATACAGACTGCACGCACTACACATAATTTACAAAAAATACACACACTACACACAATATACACAGACTATGCATATTATATACAAAATACACACACTTCATACAATGCACACTGCACACTATACACACACAAACACAAAATACACATTGTGCACGCACTATACAAAAAAACACACTCTACACCATTGCCCACACTACACACGATATACACAAGGGAAACACTACAAACACTATACACAAACACCACACAAACTTGATAATAAAGCGGCAATTAGCATATCAGTACAACATGACAGAACCAAGCATGTTGAGATCGATCGCCACTTTATTAAGGAAAAACTTTAAGGAGGAATTATTGAGTTCCCATTTGTTCGATCCGAGGAGCAGCTGGTAGATATTTTAACTAAAGCCGTGAATCCAAGAAGCTTCAAAGAAATTCTTGCCAAGTTGAACATTGGAGATACAATTGCTCAACTTGAGGGGGAGTGTTGAAGAGTGCCTAACTGGTAGTAACATTTACCAACTAATTGGTAATTGTTATGTCTATTAATGCTTGTACACTTCTTAGGAGAGTAATTAATATTGGGTGGTTCCTAGAATGAAGGGGGATGTACCCCGTGATTGTATTAGTCTATAAAAGGCTGCTATGACATTCGAAACATAGACAAGAAGAAATACAATCAAATATTCCTACTCTCTACAACTTTGCCACCATGTTATCTCTTCCATATGTTGCCTCTCTCGATTATCATCTTTAAGATTAGCTACTAAGGAAATCTATAAACTAGGATTGTGACCCTTAAAGTGAATCTAAAGCAAGCTAAACTAATTGAATCTTAGAAGTTAACTAATAAATCAGATGTAATGGAGGTTGAGTGCAATGATAAATAAAGCTAAATGGTTGCCACAAGTGAAAAGAAAGTATGTACTAGTTGTCTCCAAACCTATTATCCATAAGTGTAAAAGCTGATCTTATCTACTAATTCTAGTTGAGACTTTGAAATAAGGCATTATATTTTAATTTTCGGTTATTCTTATTACTCCATTATTATTAGTTGGCTCCACCATATTAAAGTCAATAGTTAAAATCTAGAAAAAACTGGCTAAGTCTATTATATGAAGATTAGAAAGTGGAGGAGTGTTATTCTACAGCGAAAAATCAAATGCCACGTTTTTGTCTTAAAAATTGTAACCTCAAAACCAGAATGATGTAAGTTAAAGTTTATAGGTTTATTAAGCATTTTTACCCATTGCTTAAAGCGATCATTAAGAAATATGCATGGGTAAAAATCAGAATAAGATTCACATGTCATATACATGAAACAAATTCAATTGGCAATCTTAGAAGAGTGGAATTTTTTTTTTACATTCATTTATCTTTTGAGGGAAGGAAAAACAAATTTATAGGATGTCACACATGGTCATCTGGCTTCCAACTCAGTGATGGTGAGTGTTTCTTGACATGTACTCTTTCCGTCCAAATAAATATGAAATATTTGATTTTCGGCACGAGATTTTATGTTGTTTTGTGAGTTAAAAAAGAAAGAGTAAAGAGAGAGGACAAAGTAGAGAAAATGTTATTTCAATTTTACGAAACGTTTCATTTTTAATTGGACAACCCAAAAAGGAAAATGTTTCATTTTTATTGGGACAGAGGGAGTACTAGTTTTGCAACTCGAAATCCTTTCGTTGAAAAATAAGTTCCTTAGTGTTGGGTTTTTGTTTCTCAAATATTCAAATAAGTTGAGCCTTTAGGAACTAAAAGGAATTGGCTGACTCAAGAAGGGAATAAGTTTGTTTGAGCCCACATATATAAACTCTTTGTGTCAGAATGTAGAAGTAGAATCACACAAATTCATTCTATTTTTCTCTCATTTACGTTCTTGAGCGAGAAGATAGAGCTCGAGTGGATCATTTGGATCAAGGAGCAGGAGAATAGAGAAGGAAATAGCTGCAGCTGTTCAAATAGTCTTGATTTTGTTCAATCACGTTTTTGAGCTGAATCTTTTGGGGTTTGTAAGAGTGGTGTTTCTTGCCGATTGATCTTCATCTTGTGTTGTTCCATCATTCAATAAATCATTGCTTGAGTTTCCCGTGGACGTAGGATTCATCTGAACTACGTATATGCTTGTGTGTTTTACATTTCTTGAGCTCGTTCATCCAATCGGTCACAAATTGGCATCGTCTGTTGGAAATTTGGGGGAATCGATTGCGATGGCTAAGGCAAATTTGAGATGGAGAAATTTAATGGGAACAATAACTTTGGACTATGGAGGCTCAAGATGAAGGCTGTTATGATGCAACAAGGGTTATGGGAAGGTCTGAAAGGTGGAAAAGGTGAGGCCGATGAGAAGGATGAAATCAAGAAATCATATTTCAAGGGAGGTTTCAAGGGAGGAAACTGCAGCTGAGGTGTGGGCAAAGCTTGAGTCATTATACATGACCAAGTCCCTCACAAATAGATTGGATTTCAAGCAAAAAATACCTTCAAATTCTCAGATTCAAGAAGTATAGGAGAACAACTTGAGGAGTTTTCCAAGTGCGTAGATGATCTTGAAAATATTGATGAGGCTATCAAAGATGAAGACAAGGACTTGATGCTTCTCAAATCACTGCCTAAGAGTTTTGACCAATTCAAAGATGATATACTTCTTGGAAGAGACTCCATGTGAAGAAGTACACTCTGCTTTGGAGATGAAAGAATTCTAGAAAGGAGCTAGGAAATCAGTAGATCCGACAACTGAGGCCATGAATGTCAAGTCTGCTGATAAGAAAGGTTTCAAGAAAAAGGGCTAGAAGAAATGAAAGTCTGGGAATGGTGAAAAGGAAACTAGATCTTGTCATTATTGTAAGAAACCTGGTCATTTGAAAAAGAATTTGCTATGCATGGAAAAGAAAACAAGAAGAGGCTGAAAAACCACAAAATACAACAAATTTGGCTGAAGTAGCAGGGAGTGCAGAAGTTATGAATGTTATGGAGCCTAATATTGTTGATTCTTGGATAATGAACAGTGGATGTAGTTTTTAGCTATGCCCTAAGATAAGTGGTTTTTGCTTGGGAATAATCTGGCTTGCAAAGTGCAAGACATTGAGAATATAAGATTCATACTTCTTGATGGTTCAGTGAAAATGTGAAAATTATCACTGAAATTAGGTTTATTCCAGAGATAAAAAGCAACCTCATTTCCTTGGGTGCTCTAAAAAAGAAAGAATATTCATTCTTGTCTGTTGATGAATAAATGAAGATTCTTAAGGGGTCAAGGGTGGTTATCAATGATTGTTGATGAAACTAATTCAGTCAAGAAACCAGATGTGAGTTTGTGGCACCTCAGACTTGTGCATGTGTCTCAACGTGGAATCAAGCAGCTTGTGCAGGGATTTATTCAAGAAACTGCAGTTTGAATTCAAGAGAATGTGATATATGTGTATTGGGAAAGAGAAAGAAGAGCTCCTATCCAATAGGAAAGCATACTTCTACTTAGCCAATGCAATATTGATGCACTTTTTATTAGCACTATATAATCCTGCAAGTATATAGTATAGCTAAAGGTTAGTACCGGATATTGAATACAGGGAAAACGAACACAAATTAACTATCTTCTACTAGACTTCTTCTACTATTTAGAAAAACAAAAGGTTTTGGAATTTTTGAAAATAAAACTTGTAGAAACAAAGGAAATACTAATGCAAATAAAACACAAAGAGAAATCAAATGATATAAGGGAATTCCGTGGATGTACTTTCATAGTTATGGTCGTACAAGTTCCAACTACAACACCCTAACACTGTTCATACTTCACTAGAACGAGTCACTATTATATTGTCCATGCGGCACAAAATGAGTTATAGACACTAGGGGTGTCAATCCTAGATTAATAACTCCTAAAAGCTCCTAAGACTCCTAATGTTCTCGCTTTCAATTAACCGTGCCGTTTTAAGGGAAGCTAATTGTAACATCAACTAAGCTCTTCTAGCTCGCCAACCTCCTCTCACGATTATTTAGCAAGCCAATAGATCATCACAGAATGTGTCACCCATACGTGAATCAATTAACCAACACTTACGATAGAAGCGAAGTAATGAACAAAACAAATATTAAATAAATAGGAATTGTATAACTAAAGTCGATATTAACACATCCCTAGAATTCTATGAGTTTAGTTACACATGAAAGAATAATCTTAACATAGTTTGTCGGGAAAACAAAGAAAACATAAGAACTAAATCGATAAAACCCAAAGATAGAATCTTGTAGCCTTGATCTTCTCTTGAATTCTTCTTCAAACACCTTGAACTTGATGAACAATGGAAGAACTCCTAAAATATTCTTGCTCTGGCATTATGCAGTAAAGGCTTTGTTGATGAAGCTTGAGGGGGCATTTATAGCCTTATTTTCGTGTTCCATAATTATGGCAAATATTGAGTAGGTCAAATCTTTGCGCCGCGCTTTCCCAGCGGTGTCTCTTGATCAGCGTTTGCTGCACTTTGTTGCAATCATCCCGTAGCTACTGGATCTTCCGGAACGATCGTTGGGCATGATCCTCTTTATCAATACATCTTAAATTACTCTCACAACCTTTACTGCAGTGTTAGCGGCCATCCTTTTAAGATCACATTAGTTGTTTTGAGTGGCCCGATCTCCAGCTTTTCATAGTACTTCAAAGGCATGATGTTTATACTAGCCCCCAAGTCGCAGAGAGCTTTATCCACCTTGTCATCTCCAATAGAGCACCTAATGATGAATTGGGCGAGATCTCTCGGCTTCAAAACCCTTTGCTTTTTGAATAATCTCACTACAGTGGAGAGGTAACTTAAGGTCAGACTTTTTCAACTTTTGTTTCCTCATCACTGTCTCCATTAAGAGTTTTGCGTACCTGGGGATTTCCTGCAAGGCATTAATAAGAGGAAAGTTAGTATGTACTTTGCAAAACATATTTAAGAAGTGTTTAAACTGCTCTTCAAGCTTGAACTTCTTTTTAGGCTGAAAAGGAAGACCAATCCCATTATGTTGCACAAGCTGTTTTGAGTCGGGTGTGTCGGCCTCTTTTCCAGCGGCCCGCTGCGGTATGTTCAGCGGTCCGCTGGGTTTCGTACATCCCCAGATTTCGTTTCGGAGGTGATGGCTTCGTCCCTTGGCTTCTTTGGAACCCACTTTTGTTAATCTCAGTGACCCATGCAGCTGCCTTGGCTCTTTACTCCTCTGCCTTCTTTTAGACTTGGTCCATTTGAGTTTTGATAATCGAGACAGTGGAGGCAATGGTGTTTATCCCCGCCTCAAGCTTGTTCAATCGTGCTTCAACAACCCCAATCTTGGTGTCGCTGGCTTAATAGTCCTCCACTAGCGCTTCCAAAATCTTCAAGATCCCTCGCTCGTACTTCTCTTCTTGCTTGAGTGGCTATACAACTCCTCTTTTGCTTACATTAAATCCTGCAAGGGTTGAGGAAATTGCTATTAGAATATGAGAAGTTTGGATGAGGGCGATTACCATTAAAATTATTAAAATTACCACCCCCTGACTAGGGCGGTAATTGTTATTATATGGCCTATTGGGACCACCCCCATTCTGAACATAGTTGACGGCCTCAGTAGAAGGTCTGCACCATTCTAGGAAAGAGCAATGATGGATGTCGGAGAGACCAACACTTCCCTCTTTGATGTATCCATCTTCTCAACTCTGACTCTCAGTTCTGCCAATTCCTTAGCAAAGAAACTTTCTTCGGCTTAAACAGGAACTACTCTCCTACGTGTCTCTCCTTCGGCCACCCCCTACTATTTGCAGCAAACTCTTTGATGACTGCCATGGCGGTTGGTCCACTCTTCCGTAGGAATCCTGCGTTAGCTCCTAAATCCTTCCGTAGGAATCCTCGGTGGCTCTGCCTGCAAACGGATATTGTTCTGTTTTTTGTAAAAGGGGCATACGCAGCTCGAAGTTATTTGCATCAATCTGAGGATCCTCATGGAAAGTTAGTACATTTCCATGGTTGAACATATGCATCACCGGAACCATCTCCATGTTCTTCCTTTCTTGGTCCTTTCTAGTCGCCTTTTTCGCAGCTTTTTCATCCAATAGTTGTTGAACCAGACCTGACAACTTTTCTATCTCTGCTCAATTTTTGTCTCCCATCTTGCTTTGGTCACTTCTAATTTTCCTACGAGTCTTTTCAATCTTTAAATCGAGCGGCTCTAAGATATCCTTCTGTAACACTCGCGATTTTGGATAATAAAGTTTATTTTTCGTTTGAATGCGATAGGGTGATTAAAATGAAATTTTTGAAAAAAAATAATATTTAATTTCTCACGAAGCGAGGAATTAAATATTTTTGATTGGCACGAATAATATTCTTTGGCGCGATGAGAATTCTTTTAGTTTTTTATGAACTTGAAATACGAAACCTTGGTTGATAAATCAAGTGGATATCGAGAAATTGTTATAGTACTTGACATAACACCAAGGGACTATGTATGATGGTTGGATTTCGCGAAGGGGAGTGCGTGCTTTGATTTAATATTCACACTTGTATACTGTGAATTAATTTTGTGGAGCGGAATATTTTTGAGCTTGTGGGAGTTAAATCTAAGTACTATATGTGGTACGCGGCGTGTTTGAAATCAAAGATCGGTTGAGGAATTAATATTTGGAACAACACCAAATATTAATTGTTGCGTTGGGCGATTTTAATCCTTGTTGGGAACGGACCAATGAAATTAATTAAAGTTTTTCGTGAACTTTAATTAATAAAAAGAAATATAAAAAGTAAAGTAAATATTTAGGCTTCTCAAATACTCCTTCCGTCTCATTTTAAGAGTAAGATTTAGTTATAGCACGTGTTTTAAGAAATTGGTGGAGTGAGTAATAAATGAAGTGTGGTAGTGGTTGTTGGAATCTGTAATAATTGAAGTGAGACAGTGGAGTGAGACCTTTTTGACTTTTGTATGTTTAGAATTTTGTATTGTTTTATTTTTATGAAGGAATGGCATTTTAGTGTAAATTTGAAAAATAATGAGGTTAAATTTTATATCCAGATATGGTAGATTATAAACCGACTCTTAAATTACGATGAATTTAAATGACAAAATGTCACTTTTAAAATATGAGGGGGAGAGAGAGAGTAAATAATAGATTCCAATGCATTTACAAAATTGGCTTGGGGCCTATGAACTAAAACAAATAAATAAGTGGTGATGTGCAAATGAGTTCCTTCTTGAGCCCAATCTTCCATATTCTTTCGGGGCTGGTTCGTCCGTATCCTTTCGGGTTGAATTGGAATTGTTTCGGGATTGTGCGAGCGTGGATGGCGATTTGGGACTGCCGGGAAGCAAATTGTGGCTGTCTAACAGAAACGCGCAGCGGAGGAGCTGTGGTGTTGCGAGACACGACGGAGCCAGCGAGCGCGGCGCCGATTCAGTGAGGGATAGAGAGGCGTCTATGGCGATGGCAGCGCTGCTCCGTTTCGGGCGAGAACAGGCGAGGGAGAGCGAGGAGAGAACGAAACCGCCGGTGTACAACTGAGCGCAGGAGTGCAACAGCGGCGATGTTAAACGGAAGGGGATTCCAGACGCCGGGTCAGAACGAGTGATCGCCGGCGTAGAGTGAAACGGTGGGTCAGAGGTGACGACGGAGGGGGAAGGGATTTGATGGAATTGGGGTAATTGTTCTGTGTGAAAAGGTGGATAGGGAGTATATGGGTTTGACTTGGGAATTGTTTCTTTTCAGTTTTCACTTTGTTTTTGTTGGGCCTCACAAATTAAATTGGAGATATTAAATGGGGAAATATTTAAGTCTTGGGGCTTTTAATTGATCTTTGGGCTGGATGAATAAATCTTTGGGCCAATAATAAGTTAATTGTGGGAAATTATTTAATTAATTTCTCGAAGAATTTTATCCCAAGTCGGAAATCATTTAATTTTGGGGGAAATTAATTTGTGAAAGCTTAAGTACACACTTATATGGTTTTGAGAATTTAATTCGACATCGTAGTGGAAAATACGAGGAGTCAACGGAGGAATTATGGGCGTGAGAGGGCCGAATAATCGAAAATACGCGAAAATCGAGAAACGAGATAAAAGACTTTTATTGGTTCATGCATTCTAATTAGTAGTTTTCTCACGCAAATTGTTGTGTTACTACCTTGTTATTTAAAGAAACTGTTCCATGAGACTCTAATTTCGGAACAAGGAAATACTCAAAGTACAATACCATTTTAAGCGAACGAGGTAGATTTTCTTTTAAGTACTGTTCATGAAAATATTTTGGGCTTTGTTCACAATGATGATAAATACTTTGATGTGAAATGAATGATTGTCATGCCGTGTTTTGGATTTTGTGTAATACCTATCTGTCTTGGCTTTGTGTCGGATGCCTGGCTGGCTAGCTTTGTGTCGGATGCATGGCTTTTCCAGAGGTTTAATAATCGAATTGGGGTTTAAGTGTGGGCCGCAAACCCCGCTTAGACACTAGTGTACACCATGTGGGGACCTGTGAGCCATTTGTCGCGCATTTGGCCAGTCCAGTGACCATCGTGGAATGTGGCCACATTCCCGGTACACGAGGTTATTTCAAATAGAGTATGGGTGATGGAAAAATGCCAGCGCAGGCGACTTTGATGAAAATGGAAATATTTGGGTATTTTATTTAACATTTACATGTAATTCCAAAAATATAAAAAAAAATTAAAAATTAGCTATAGTAATCAAAATCGGCTAATCGGGTTTAAATTTTTGCTAATTGACGGTTGACCGTCAGGAATTGACGGAACCGTTAAAAAAGGACCTAATCAATAATGTTTTCGTATGTTTTGGAGTCGATTTTCAAAAAGTGATGGACCAATATCGCATTTCGGCCATATATGTTTAGGATCAAAATAGTACTTACTCTATAAATAATTTAATGTTCAATTCTATAATAGATTATCACATATTATATCGCACTATTATCTTGTCTAATGAACCGAAAGTCACCTTAGTAGAAAGTTAAGCAATTGATTAACTGCCTTGTTATTGGAGAATGGAAATTGTGCTCATTTAAAAACACATTTTGATCATTCCGTTCCTAAAAAATAGACAATATTTGAAACAGTATGAAATTTAATGTATAATTGGTAATGTAAGAGAGATAGGAAAAAAAAAAGTGATTGGAGTTTTGTTAGTATGGAATGAGATCCATCTCATTAAAGAGAAAAAAAATTCTTTGAATAGAAGTGGTCTGTTTTCAAGGCACATCCCAAAATGACAAATGTGCTCTATTTTTAAGACAAATGTGATCTATTTTAAGAAGTAGAAAGAATATATTTGTAAATTCATGTAAATATATAATGAGGTTAAATTAGTTTTAGATTATAGTTATCTCTATTGTCTAAACCAAATCATAATACAGTGTGAAAGCTTGAGTAGTACTCCCTCCGTCCCGGAGTATTAGAATCACTTCTTTTGGGCACATGATTTAATGAATTGATATTTAAATAATTAAAGTGGAGAGAGTAAAGTATGAGAGAGGGAAAAAGTAGGGGAGAGAAGAGAGAAAAAAGTAGGTGGGGAATAAAATAAGATAGATGCTTTTTGCTAAAAAAGGAAATGAGTCTAATATGTTGGGACATCCCAAAAAGGAAAGTTGGTCTAATACCTTGGGACGGAGGGAGTACTTTTCTTAAAGGAATCCATTTCCATCACGTGTTTTTACAACCTTTCCTAATTTCTTTGGCTGCGAAAATTTTCAAACCTTACATTGTCAAACATTGCATTCATGAATTTTTGATACATTACCACAGAAACAAATATGCTTTGAATCAAGCTCCAATAATTTAAGCTGGTTTCATTTATGAAAGATGGAGGATTTCATCTTCAACAAAATTGTGTGTGGACTGCTCTTATTCATAATATCTTCACAAATCTCTGATTCTGCAGACACACTCCTCCCAAATCAAACGCTGGCCATCGGCCAGACTTTGGTGAGTCAAAACCAAGTGTTCGAGCTGCAATTCCTCAGCATCGGAAAATTAAGAAACACATTTTTGGCCTTACGGTATAAAACCACACCAGACGTTGTGGTTTGGGTTGCGAACCGAAACAATCCCATCACCGAGTCGCAAGGAGTCGTCTTCACCATCACCGGGAATGGCACTCTCGTAATAACCTGAAATGGAAGCGCTATGTGGTCTGCGAGTCCTTCAAGGCAGGCATCGCGTCCACTAGTACGCCTCCTGGATACCGGAAACCTGGTTGTTGTCGATCAAGAAGACACCATATGGCAGGGTTTTGATCATCCAACTGACACCTTGTTGCCTGGAATGAAGCTCGAAGATGATCTTCATTCCGGTGTTAAGACAAACCTGACATCTTGGAGAAGTTTGGACGATCCTTCCTCTGGAGAGTTTGTGTTCAGGATCAAGAATCTTGGATTGCCTCAGTTGGTAATCTTCAATGGAGGAAAAACATTTTATCGATCCGGAACGTGGAATGGGCTTCAGTTTAGCAGCATACCATCCTCTCCTAGTTCTGTTTTTCAACCTCATCTGAATTTCAGCAATGAGTGGTTGATATCCATCACCAGGCCTTATGATAGCTCACTTTTCACACGGCTGAAGCTTGACGCATCTGGCTTTATACAGCGGTCTACCATGAGCTCGCGAAGAGACGCGTGGACTCCTGCCTACACCTATCCACCAGACAAATGTGAAGAGTATGGTTATTGCGGACCGCATGCAGTCTGCAGCATTGATAGAGTGCAGAGATGCCAGTGTTTGAAGGGTTTTGAACCCGCGTCGCCAAATGATTGGGATCTTCAAGATTGGAGCGGTGGATGCAGGAGAGCTGAGCCGTTGGATTGTGAGGGTGGAGATGGTTTTCATGAGGTAAGAGGGGTGAAGTATCCTGATATGAACAAGTTTTGGTTGAACATGAGTATGAGCCTCCACGAATGCCGAGCTGAGTGCTTGAGAAATTGCAACTGCACCGCGTATGCTAATGCATATGTTGCTAATGGAGGCAGTGGATGCCTCATGTGGCTCGGGGATCTCCTTGATATTAAACAATTTATTGGTGCGGATAGTAACCAGAACTTGTTTATTCGCCTGCCAATTTCAGAACTTGGTGGTACAACCAACGAGAAGGAGAAGAGGAGAAGGCAACCAAAAGTTGAAGTAATATCAGTTACATGTGGAGTTATTTTAGCATGTTTTATTGTTGGAGTGGTACTTTTACTGACAAGAAGAAAGAGGCAGCCAGGTATTGGATGCTCTGCTTAATTTTATGGCTAACTCATTGTACAAAAGAGTGATCAATTTTTATTTTGTTTAACAGAATCAGATTCAAAGATTAACAGCGAAGATCAGGAATTGCAAATATTCAAGTTTCCGACTCTTATGGCTGCAACAAATGGTTTCTCTAGGAAGAACCTCATCGGAGAGGGAGGCTTTGGCCTTGTCTATAAGGTGACATGCATTATCACAGTATGAGCATTGGTTGTGTATTCTCTTATGCTAACACTGCTTAAGCAGGGGAAGTTATTTACGGCAGAGGAAATAGCCGTCAAAAGATTATCAAGAACTTCACAACAAGGCCTCAAAGAGTTCAAGAACGAAGTCACCTTGATTGCAAAACTTCAGCATAGAAACCTCGTCAGACTTTTGGGATGCTGCATTGAAGGGGAAGAGAGAATGCTTGTATATGAATACCTGAAGAATAAAAGTCTCGACTATTTTGTTTTTGGTACAGTCTTAAGATTTCTCTGTGTTCATTATATTTCAAAGAGATTGGAGCATCCGATTTATTGTTGAATTTATGCGTTACTTGCAGATGAAAACCAGAGAAAACTATTGACATGGCCTAAGCGCTTCGACATAATCATGGGAATCGCCAGAGGGCTGCTATATCTTCATCAAGACTCCAGACTAAAGATTATCCATCGGGATCTAAAGACGAGCAATATTCTACTAGATGGAGATTTGAATACGAAGATCTCAGACTTTGGATTAGCTAGAATTTTTGGAGAGGACCAATGCAATGCTAAAACAAAACGAGTTATTGGGACCTAGTAAGCTGTTTTCTATAACATCGAATTATTTTACCTTTTACGAGGCGTTATGACTAATGAGTTTATGCAGTGGCTATATGGCTCCAGAATATGCTTTTGATGGGAACTATTCAGTGAAATCTGATGTCTTTGCGTTGGGAGTAATATTGTTAGAGATTGTGAGTGGAAAGAAAAACAGAGGCTTCGACCACTGCGACCACTATTATAGCCTTTTGGGACATGTAAACTGTCATCTATCATTCAATCAGCCTCGCGTTCTATATTCTAAATTAGTGTTAAAGAAGCTAACAAACATATTTCGGCAGGCATGGCTGCTGTGGAAAGAAGGCAACATCCTAGAGCTTATGGATGAATGTTTGAGCAATACATTGATCGAATCTCAAGTGAAAAGATGCATACACGTCGGGTTATTATGCGTTCAAAAATATGCGGAAGATAGGCCAGTCATGTCATCAATAGTTTCCATGTTAGGAAGTGATGGAGAAATTCTCCCAGATCCTAAGGAACCTGGATTTTTTGGCGAAAGGAGTCCGAGCTGCAGAACAGTTTCATGCCAGGAAACATTCACCATCACTGAGTTAGAAGCCAGATGAGAAGAATATAGTTATTCATATAAATAATCGACGCTAATCAATTTGCTACATTGTTAACTCATGTAGATTGGAGAAGCTGTACTTGCCACTTATGATGTTGTGATTGTCATGATCATCAAGAATTTGTAGCTTAGTGAAGGGTCTGATTATCTCCTAATACTTGTCATCTACTGCTATTGGAAAAATGGTTGTTAACTCTTTCTCATCATCAATTGCATTTGCATATTCATTTTGTTATCAAACCTGAGAAAATTAGCCGTAAGTGTTAATAAAACCCAAAATGTAAACATGCATGTGTTTTACATGAGTAAATAGTAAGAAGTGTTACGTGGAGGTGGCGCAGTTAATATGGACGACATAACTGCAGAGATTGCAATGATAGATCCAACGTCTCAATGGCAAGGTTGTGTTGGTTTAGGAGTAGGAGCCCCCTTTCTCATTGGCACCGCAGTCATTACAAATATCACATTTTGTGTATCCTAAAGAAGAATGCATTGTTAGCGAGTGTGAAGGATGGAAATGATGATAATCTCTCGCGGCATTTCCATGCATTCTTTGTGTAACAACCACATAAATCCACACCGGCGGCATCCATAAGTTACATCTCTGGCTAAAAAGTGTCTCAAACAAGCATAACACTGAGAGTGGTACTTACGTTCATGGCGCGCATAGGAGATCAGACTTAGCAGGTGTTCATGACACATGAAGAAAACTCTCATCCTCCATTTCTCTTTTTCTTTTTCTCTCTTAACAATTTCTTTTTTCTTTTGCCCTCTTTTTAACACCAATCAGATTGGAAAAAATAATACTACTCCTCTGTATACAGAATTCAATGTGTATTAAAATGATGCAAAAGTTTTGAGTGAGGGCATGCAACGCAAGTAAAGAATAATAGACAAACGGTAAATTATACTCTCCACGTCTCCCAATTATTTGACACAGTTTGCCGTGATATGAATTTTAAGAAATGTAGTGGAAAGTGGTTAGGAAAAAACTAGTGGATATAGACCTACTTTTATATACTCACTCCATCCCACAAAAGTAAGTACTCTTTCTAATTTTGGAATTTTTTTCTCTCTAGGTAAGATTCATTTTCCACAAAGTATACTTTAATTACTTTTTCTTTCCGTCTCTCTCGTAGTTTACTAATTGTGCATTAAAATCTATGTCCAACTAAAAATCTATAATCTTGTAGGACGGAGGGAGCATATAATTGAAAAATGACGAAGAAAAAGATATTGAAATTCTTTTCTTCTAGAAATGAGAAAGAAAAGTATAATTTAATGAGATAGTATTGTTTTGTTAGCACAACCTTAATTTTTATTATACACACCACATTTGATTTTTCCCAGTAATCAACTGGAAAAGTAAGAAAAGTAAAGGAAAATAAAGAAAAGTAATGGAAAATAAAGAAAAAGAAAATAGAGTACAAAATTGAGTAGTGCATCACAGATTAGAAGGGAAAAAAGGAAAATTATGTAAATAGTACTCCATATATGAAATAAAAGAGAACGCAGTCTTGATTTTACTTTACACACTGCATTTACTTTTCTTGCTTTTTAAATGTTATATACACCTTCAAAGATGCCCAATAAAAGAAAGAACAGAAGGTGAAAAGAAAAGAAAATACTATTTCATCCGTCCACCATTTAAAGACACATTTTAATTTGCCATAAGTTTTAAATAAATTATTTGACTCTATAAAGAAAATAACTAAAACATTAGTATATTACAACATACTAATTAATAGCGCACCATTATCTTATTTAACGAGCCAAACGTTAGCTTAATGAAACGTTTTCCTTTTTGGGTTGTTTTAATAAAAATGAAACGTTTCCTAAGATGGAAATAACATTATCTCTACCTTTTCTTCTCTCTTACTTTACTCACTCTTCATTAGTTCACAAAACAACATTGAATAAAATCTCGTGTCGAAAACCAAATGTTGCATATTTATTGGGACGGAGAGAGTATAAAGTTAAGCAATTGCTTGACTACCTTATTATTGAAGAATGGAAACTGTACTAATTTAAGAACACATTTGACCATTCAAAAATGTCGAAACCAAATCGGAATTGGATATGAATTTCATTTGTTCATTGTCAAGTGGCAGTGGGCTTGCTTAGTCCGGCTCAGATTTTATATAAACTTTGGGTTGAACTCATTGATTGAAGCGAGTTCCAATTAAATACTTCCTCTTTCCTATTCAAGATGGTCACATTCTTGAGTGATATGAGATTTTAGGAAGTATTGTTAGGTGGAATAAAGTAAAGAGGAAAAAGATAGTTGAATATTTTAATGAGGAGAGAGGAGATAGGAGATTATTTCCAAAATTGAAAAGTGGTCATCTTGATTGGGACAAACAAAAAAGGAAAGGTTATCATCTTGAATGGGACGGAGGGAGTTCTCATTTATTCTAAAGTAGATATCATACTTTTTTCTAAATTTGTCTTATAAAAGATGTCACACTTTTTTATTGAAAAAATTTATCACATTAATATAAATATATTTTCTCTCTCCATTTAACACTTACAACATCTCCTAAAATCTCATGCTATAACCCAAATGTGACATCTATTATGGCACATCTATACATGTATAAAAGGAGAGTTTTGGCCTTATTTTAAAATATTTATAAATTTTGTTCTTATATTAAAATAAGTGTAAGTTATGAAATGAATTTTTGATACAATTATACAATTCATAATGCTGTAACCCATTTTTCTCAATAATTATTGAAACCATTATCCATTAATTAAAATAAGTGAAATTATTATGATATGAATGATTATCCGTTATAAATTTATGATCATATCAATTGCTTGTATTAACTACAAAAATTAACATTTGGAACCAAAAGATTTAGATGTATATCCATGTTTATAATAAAAAAAGTAATTTTTTTGTTTTCTCCATCAAGTGATCATATATATATATAGAGACTTGATGAAAAATACGTTAAAAAAACATTTTTAATAATATCTATCAATATATAAAAGACGAGTTTTGGCCTTATTTTAAATATTTAAGAGTTTTGGGAATAAATTTAAATACTTATAAATAACTATCATGAATATTTATTTAGATTACAATCAATAATTGGCTATTACAAATCATAAATAGGATAATGAGCATTAAACCAATTTTGTAACCTCTATCGTCTTAATTTTATAATTTATGATTTTTAATTCCATGATCTCTCATGTCCTAATTTTGTGCCTATAAAAGACAAAAAGACATAGAGTTGTGGATGAATTACACACCAACAAACCAGTCTTCATTCACTCACAAGCTCTCAACATTTTGTACATTTTAGTAACATTGTATTAACATGATTTTTGGAGCCCCATCGAGTTCATCGGTGTCTAGCGGGTTTGAGATGTTATATATGTTAGGAGGAAGTTGTTTCATCTCTAGGGATAATACGCCTATCCATGAGCATTAATAACCATGATGTAATTTGTTTTGCGGAAAGAAAATTTTTCTCTACGAGACTTATAGTTCGGTATATTTTATAATTTTCATTGTTTTTTTTTCTTTGATTGCAATAGTTAGAGTACCGCGTGTTACGGTTCGAGAATTTTATTCCAATATTTCTAACAATTCTTAGATAGGGAAAAATAGTAGTAACATCCTTAACTCTGAAACATGTAGTTCCTGATTCTCGAAATAGTTATTTTGTTAAAAGTGTGATTCATTATTTTATTAGAGAGACATGAAGGATTGTTTTAAACATGTTTTTCAAAAGTGTGATATACTCTCTTCGCTTCCCAAATAATTGTGTTTTGTCTTGATTCCATTTTAAATATGTTTGATTTTATGTCTTTAGGTGTAAAATGAATTGAGGAGTGTAGGTTTATTGAATTGTTTTTACTATAATAGTACATTTTACTATTTTCAAATCTTATATAGTTATATTATTTCCAATTTTAATTAATCAATTAACAATTCAAAACTGTAACGGAAAAAATATTCCGTCGTGCATCGTACGTGGGTTAACACTAATAAAAAATAGAATTTAACCAGATCCATCGTATAAATAATTTTTGACATGTTAATTATTCTTCGTACAATGAACATAATGCTAAAAGTACAGTATTTTGGTTGATAATTTTTATATTCCTTATGTGTAGAGCATGATTCATGTAGGGTAGAGAATTTATGCATTTCTCACAGAATACAGATTGCTCTAAGATACATGCCTCCCTTCTGTAAGAATATGATTCAACCTCAAATCACTACAATTTCACTATCGTATTCGTGAAAAATAAAAGAGAATGTGGAAAAAGTGGAGTAGGAAGGACTCAAGAGGAAATGAAATTTATGCTATAAAAAGGTAATAGCAAATGAGTGCGAACGAATTTGTTAATCTATAGTTGTCAGGATGCTACTGAGGAGAGTCGGACGACCAAGAAGGAACAAGCAAGTCCCAATGAATGAATATGAATGGTATGAGGTACGGGAGGAGATGCGTCCACCACCACGGCGACGCGTAGATGAAACGTTTCTCAAACAAAACCCACCTGTATTAGACAGGATGGGAAACCCGACTAATGCCGAGACTTGGATAAGCAATATGCAACGTATTTTCAATCTACTACAATGCACTGGTCAAGAACGACTAAACTGTGTGGCTTTTTTACTGGAGGGCCTGGCTGACTATTGGTGGAAAGCTCAGAGAAAGATTTCAAGGAGGGAATATATGACAAGTATTGTAACAGCCCGGATTTCTAGGGTACAATAACTACGGGGGCTGCTACCAAAGCGGACTTAAAAGCACCAAGAATAAAGCCTAGGGTTTCAATTAAAGAGGTTTGACCAAGGTATTGAACGAACTACTAGGAATTTAGTCAACGATTAAATCGAGAGAAATAAATGAAGGATAAATATTATAACTGTGATAAAAAAACAAGGGTTCAACATAATTCCAACGAAAAACCACAACAAGTCTCAGACTCCGAATTCAAAAGGAATAAGCTCAAAGTAACCAAGTGATGCTAAAGTGTTCAAGATGCAGCGGAAAAAGGCCAAGAGAAAGTGGAGCCATGTATGAAGACATAACTACACTCGATTGTTCAAAATAACCATCTTAATTAATTAATCGAGTTAAGGAACTCATTGATCGAAGCGAGTTCCAATTAAATAATCCCTCCGGCCCATTCAAGATGGTCACATTCTTGAGTTACATGGAATTTTAGGAAGTGTTGTTAGGTGGAATAAAGTAGAGAGAAAAAAAGATAGTTGAATTTATTATTGAGGAGAGAGGAGATAGGAGATTATTTCCAAAATTGGAAAATGGTCATTTTGATTGGGACAAACAAAAAAGGAAAGATGATCATCTTGAATGGGACGGGGGGAGTACTCATTTATTCTAAAGTAGATATCATACTTTTTTTAAAATTTGTCCTATAAAAGATGTCACACTTTTTTTTGAAAAAAGTTATCACATTATTATAAATATATTTTCTCTCTCCATTTAACACTTATAACATCTCCTAAAATCTCATGCTATAACCCAAATGTGACATCTATTATGGCACATCTATACATATATAAAAGGCGAGTTTTGGTTTTATTTTGAAATATTTATAAATTTTGTTCTTATATTAAAATAAGCGTAAGTTATGAAATGAATTTTTGATACAATTATACAATTCATAATGATGTAACCCATTTTTCTCAATAATTATTGAAACCATTATCCATTAATTAAAATAAATGAAATTAGTATAATATTTATAAATTTATGATGAGATCAATTGCTTTAGGAGCTCTAGTCATTTTTCTGCACCCGTTTTATAAAAATGATACTCTCATTATTCTCTACATTATATTCTCTAAAGAATAATACTGAAAAGAGTCTTTTCTACGTTATTCTCTCTCTTACTTTACCATTTATTCACTTTAACTATTTATTACTCCCTCCGTCCCAATTAAGTTGAGTCGCAACTCTTGGGCACGGAGATTAAGAAATTGTGTTGAAAAGTAGGAAAGAGCAATAAAGTGAGAAAGATAAAGAAAGAGTAAAGTAGGTGACGGAATAAAGTAAGACTGATTTGATGTTTTATTTTTAGTTAAAAAAGGAAATGACTCAACTTAATTGAGACATCCAAAAAGGAATACGACTCAACTTAGTTGGGACGGAAGGAGTAACATTTTTATAAAACGGGTACAGAAAAGTGACTGAGACTCCTAAAGTGGGACGAAGGAGTATTATATTATTCGGCCAAGCCGTGTACTGGTGGTAGAGTGGAGACAAAGTAAATACTCCCTCCGTCCCAGATAATTTGGGTCACTTTGACCGGGCACGAGTTTTAAGAATTGTAATGAAAAGTGGGTTGAAAAAGTTAGTGGAATGTGAGTCCTACCTTTATATATTTTTATAATAAAATGTGAGTATGAATGACTAGTGGAATATGAGGTCCACTACCAAAAATGGTAAAAGTGGAATGAGACAAATTATGTGGGACGGATCGAAATGGAAAACAGGGACGAATTATCCGGACGGAGGGAGTATGTAAGAGAATAATATAAATACGACTCTCTTCTATAATATTCTCTCTTACTTTATTTTCCCTCCACTTTTAATTATTTATTATCATCTTTGCAAAACAACGGCCGAAAAGAAACGTCTCACTTATAGTGGGATAGATGGAGGACAATATTTGTTAAAGTAGCATGCATAATTAATCCATCTACATTATACTACTGAACTAACAAAGCAAGTAGTGATATTCAATTGAATCATAGTGAAACATTATGTTTTTTTTCTTCACATGCCAACACCGTAACTTCTTCATTTATCAAGACTACACCATACTGCCTCTCATTCTTTGCCTTTCCTTCTCGTATATTCTCTTCCGGTCAATACTCGATCTAGTCGCTGTACAGTTTGCAGCAAATCCTTTCTTCTTATCCACAACACCATCTATTTTTGTCCCCAAATCTGTAGCTTTGTTCATGTCAGATGTGGACTCAAGAAAATTCAATCTACCAGTACGTATTATATAATAGTCATATACGACTCATTCACTCGACTTCCTATACTAATATGTAACTATATATTCATTGCAGAAACAAGGCTAGAGTTGATCCGGCTTCCAGAAAACGAGTTGGACACATTTCCGTACATACTTGCATATAAACCAAGCTGTTAATATTAGGGATGGAGATAAGAAGAAACATGCGATTGAGAAGCTTCACAAGCATCATCTTAGTTGGTGATGAGGAAGAGGGTCATAATTATAATTACAAACTAGTGTGTGATATATGCATACAAACCATTACTATTCCTTCTCGATTCGTATATCCGTATTCGTGTAACCGTAACCCTTAATGTACAAAATGTATTTATTATCATTACTATACATAGAGAAAAAAAATGTCATGATATATATACACCTCATATAATTGAGGAGTTCTTCATCTGGCCTCCAAGTCAGTAATGGTGATCATTGCGTTTTCTAACTCGATTCTCGGTGACATAGAATCTTGTGTTTGGCTGCTTGTTTCTACAAAATATCCAGGCTCTTTGGGATCTGGTAGGATTGCTCCATCAGTTGCTAACATTAAAACCACCGATGGCATGATAGGTCTATCGTCTGCTAATTTCTGAACGCATAACAACCCCACATGTATGCATCTCTTCACTTCCGGTTCAACAAATGTTTCCTTCAAACATTCATCCATTACTTCCATAATTCTCTCATCTTTCCATAGCAACCATGCCTGTCACCACAACCACCAATGTAAGTATGTGTAGTTCTAATAATACATCAAAATATTGAGTAGTAGCCAATAAGAATTAATACACACATGGCCAAGAAGGGTATGATTGTGGTAGTCATGTTCATATCCTCTATTCTTCTTCCCACTCACTATTTCTAGCAATATCACTCCAAAACTGAAGATGTCAGACTTCACAGAGAATTCCCCATCACTCGCATATTCCGGCGCCATATAACCACTGCATACAATTGTTGTTCATAAGGCCACAATTGGAAATGACAAAATATCTTTGATATGATAAAAAGAAAACTTACTATGTCCCAACAATTCTTTTTGTTCTAGCAATTGACTCGTCCTCTTCAAATGCTCTTGCTAACCCGAAGTCGGATATTTTTGGGTCTAAGTTTTCATCTAGTAATATATTGCCTGTCTTCAAATCCCTGTGGATAATCTTTAACCTCGAATCATGCTGGAGATAAAGCAGTCCCCTAGCAATCCCCATGATGATGTCGAAGCGTTTAGGCCATTTTAAAAGCATCCTTCGATTCTCATCTACACACACTTCTTTAATATCAGCAATTGGTTCAATAAACATGAATAGAACAAATAATAGTTTGTAAGATTTAAGAGGCAGCACCAGAAATAAAATAATCTAGGCTCTTATTCTGAAGGTATTCGTATATTAGCACCATTTCTTCTCCTTCAACGCAACGTCCCACAAGTTTGACGAGGTTCCTATGTTGAAGTTTAGCAATCAATTTAACTTCATTTTTGAACTCCTCAACTCCCTGTTCCGAAGTTCTGGACAATCTTTTGACAGCGATGTGTTGGCCCGTTGATAACCGGCCCTGCTTGATCATCTCATATAAATAAG
>NC_062967.1:20692009-20809493 GCF_023119035.1 Salvia hispanica | reverse complement strand
AATAAGGATGTCTAGAGTTATGCCTGAAGTGGTATAAATGTTACCTTGTAAACAGGCCCAAAACCTCCAGATCCTAACATGTTCTCTAAGGAGAAGTTGTTTGTTGCTTCCACAATATCAGCCATTTTGATTATAGGTACATCTATATCCCCATCTTTCGCGTTTACTGCAACAAGGAAATTTTATTAGTATTCAGGCTCTGCATGCGTTGCGTCCATGTTTTCAACTTGAGAAACATGCTACCTCGCCTCCTTCGTCTTGTCAAATAGACTACTCCCCCGTTTATAATGCTTGCTACAAGGACTCCAACAGCAAGTGATATCGCTATCAACTCTATAGGCAACTTCTTATCCTCTTTTTCCAAATCAGTGCTAAAATCTACCGCCAACAAATCCAATCTTTATACAAGGACATGACATTTTGTACAAAAACATGCACACCTTGAATAGTTGCGTTTTTTAAGTAAGAAGATTGGTGAGTGATAAATACGGATTTTGCATGTTTTAAGAGCCTATATTTGGCCAGTTTTGAATGTCAATCATGCAGATTATGTCATTTAATTACGTATTTTATACATTTTGGTATTTTGACATGTTTTATGAGAAATGTGCAAAATAGACATAAAAAATGTCAGGAAAAGGTCAAAAACGAAGACAGACCTAGTTGTTGAAGTGGTAGGCGAATGTAGATATTCTGCAAAGTATTTGCTGCGGAGAGTCCTCTGGTATCTACAAGATCCCCAAACCACAACACGCAGCCACGGCCTCCATTAGTCACATACGGATTAGCATATGCGTTGCAGCTACAGTTTTTCAAGCACTGGGCTCTGCATTCACGGAGGCTCATGCTACTATTCAACCAAAACTCGAGCATGTCAGGGTACTTCACCCGTCTAACCTCAAGAAATCCGTGTTCGTCCTCACAATCCAATGCCACGAGTCTCCTGCATCCACCACCCCAATCTTGAACTTCCCAGTCATGTGGAAATCGAGGGATGAATCCCTTGAAACACTCACATTTCTTAGCCCTCTCCACTTTGCAGACTGCATTCGGACCGCAGTGGCCGTATCCATCACACTGGTCTCGAGGAAACGAGTCGACAACATTCCACCTATCTCTCTTTGCATTCATCGTACACTGTTGGACCAAACCAGAAACACCCAACGTCGCTCTGATAACAATGGAGCTTTTATAGGCCCTCGACATCGATATCAGCCTCTCCCCCCGAAAAACCAAGCCAGGCTCGGCCGAAACAGTGTTGACATAGCGTGGAATACCATTAAAGTGCAGCCCATTCCAGTTTCCCGTCCGAAACCATTTGGCTGCGCCTCTCAATATGACAATCTCAGGCACGCCCCTGTTCTCGATCCTCATGACGAACTCTCCAGGCGAAGGATCATCCGCATTTCTCCACGACGTCAGGTTCCTCACCACGCCAGCTTCCGCGTCATCCATCATCTTCATATCCGGCAGCAAGGTATCCGTTGGGAAATCAGAACTCTGCCACAAGTAGTCTTCTTCTTCCCTCGTCTCATCAACGACAACCATGTTTCCCGAATCCAGGAGGCGTGCAAGCGGACGAGATGTCGCGACCACTGATGGAGTCACAGACCAGATAATAAGGCTTCCACCTTTGGTTATAGCAAGACTTCCATTAATCGAAATGGCAAGAACTGCTTCTTCAGACTCGATGATGGGATTGTCTCTGTTCGCAACCCAAACTACAGTATCGGGTGTGGCTCTGTACCATATGCCTAAGAATACATTTCTAGATTTTCCGGGACGAAAAAATCCTAGCACGTAAACTTTATTTTCAGAAACCAGATTCTCTCCAATTCGTAGTGTTTGATTTTGGTGAAGTGTATGTGTATCATTTGCTCCATAGGCTTGTTTCAGTAAATGCAGCAAATAGCAAAGGAATATTGCTCTGAATAATAACTTGGCCATATTTTTTTATCATCACTCAGAAAAATTTGAGGCACGCACGCTACTCTATATATATCATTGGAATATTGGATAGTTCATACGTCTAAATATCACTAACATATCGAATTCAAATTAGTAAACGTTAAGTGATTGATGAGTTTATTTGAGTTTAATTCGAATGATTTGGATGCGCTCAGCTATTTACCTAACATAGTCAACTTCCTTTTCGAATTTTTTGTGCCTTCATTTCAAGTCTCTATTTAGTGACATGGTATATAATTAAAAATTTAACGTCAACTTTGAATCAGCATATCAGACTATCAGTCACGTTATCCCTAAACTAGTTTCCACGCCCATGCGATTCAAGATCCAATTTATTTCCCCCATAACCAATTAAAATGAGAAATAATATTATGTAATATAAAGTTAAAAATGTAGTTTATATAATTATAAGGATCCAAAGTCACTAGACCGACCAATGGCAATCGGATTAACAAATCCTTGAAGAGAATGTGAAAAATGGAGAATGAGATGACGGATAAATCTCCAGAAAAATGCAGATATGATGCTTGAAGAAAATAGAGAACGAAGAGGAGAGAAAGAGGGAATTTCATTATGGATTACATTTTTAACAACTGGTGTTTTCAAAAATACAATAAGTCATTTATATAGGCTGATAAAAGTAAGGAAATACCTATCTAATTACAAATTATTTTTCAATTTCTACAGAGAAACAAGGGAATGAGGACTCAGACGACGGAAATCATAGCATCAAAGTGATTTTTCTATAGTATGCTGGGCAGCTGGGGTTTTCAATATGATTTTTCTCTAATATGCTAGGATTATTCAAAATCCAAACTTGTCGCTAATGTGCACTCAAATATCAATTATTTTAATCAGGCTCGTGTGAATGAGATCGGGCGTGACCAACGAATATATGCAATTTTATTTCCTTTTTCTTCTTTTTAATTAAGCCATCATCACCAAATTAGTGGCGGCCGGCAGGTGTATATAGAATTTGGAATTTAAACTCATTATGTCGTTGTAGTGAATAAGATAGGCTACCTAGTCTCTCATTTTGTCACGCATGTTTCAAAATTAATTTGAATTCTAAATCATGAAGTTTCAACAATTTTCTTATGATAACTTTTTTGGATGCAAATTCAATGCCAACTTTGTGCATGTGCTTACAATTTAGGTGTTAATAGTGAATAATGTGTATTAATGTGATGATGTGGACGATTAAATGTCGTAGTTAAGTTTGAGCTTAGGAAACTAAAAAGGATAGCATCAATTTAGTCAAATATGATGAGCAGGGACATTTATTGGGGACCTGAGTGAGTATATAATTCAATACAAATCAATAAGAGAAAGTGTTCGAGATACTAATACACAATAATGAAAAATCGTTAACAAAAAAACAAATCAAAGTTAAAGCTACAAAGGGAAAATACTGAAAGTTGAGAATATTAATTTTCAAATCAAAAGATAGACCTCTCCAAAGAAGGGTTCCTTGAAGGAAAGTTCAGACATCTGTTTCAACTAGACCGCAACCCACGGCAGAGCAAGTAGACATATGATGACTCATATTTTTCTAATAATATTTTCTAATAATTAAATAGTTCAACAGTTTAGAAAAAACAAGTAAAATAAATAACGATATCCAACCAAGATACAAATTATTTGTATCTCGTGGGCTTGGTCACGCGTCTCTTTGGGCGGTCACTCTTCTTTGCAGGCGCAGCCGCGGTTGGCTCGTGGGTGGTCGAGCTCCAATCAGATTCCCCCTTAATTTTCTTGGACGAACGAGGCTTTTTGAGCTCTTGAAACTGATTAGGATTTCCTCTTTAAAATCAAACATATGTTGCTAAAATTAGATGTTTGTTACCTCATTTGGTGGAGGAAGAGTTTGAGTCAAATCCCAAGCTGCTGGATTCAGATGCTCGAATCCGGGCGGACCATCCCACGGCTCCTGTTGCATGAACCGGTGTAAGAGGAGGATTTGGGAAGAAAGTGATGACAAAAATACTCACATCTTTGATCCTAAGTAGTCCTCCTGGTGGTGGTGTATGAGGTTTAACGCCCTTTTGTAAGGCTTCGTGCTCGATCAAAAGATCCTTGAATCTTATACTCCGATTACACTCCTAATGCCAAACGGAGAGAGTATAATTTAAAAAGATGCATCACAAAAGTAGGATTTGATTTCAACATAATGTTCTGTTTTTATTTAGACTATGACTCTGTTTTAGCCACAAATATCACATCATATAGCAGTTGGAAATTTATAACTGAAAATTGAACAAAAAAAAAATAAAGCAAAAAATGAGATCAGAACCTGATCTTCAAACAGTGAGGGATCTGGTTTTTGTTCATCAACATCCATATTTCTCTATCATGAAAAAAAGAAAAATTAACACTAATGAAAAGTTACTGTCTAAAATTGGAGGAACATTATATCTCACGAAAGTGAATGAATGTTTTACTACTTGTTACATTATAATTAAAACTAATATGATCATTCAACCACAAAATATCAATTTAAAAGGGAAAATAAATGTGAGACAGAACACATTAATAATAAAATGTCATGCAAGAAAAATAATGCTTGCCTTAATGGACGAAAGAAGGAGAAGAGCAAAAGTTTTTTGAGTCTTTTTTATGCTCAACTTTTTATACTAACAAACGAAATAATAAAGTTATGGGAAAGTTGTAGGATAGTACAATATAGTACTGCAATAGGAAATGCATGCAAGCTTTTGTGATTTAGCCTAGAAATTGAGAGATAGAGATCTAGAAAACCCAAAAAATTCTAGAAATCAATAGGAAATGCATGCTTGCTTTTCTATTTTTGTAATGAATTAATCAAATACTATATCTTAATATAAGGATTCGCATCCATTAATTTGTAAGCTCTTGCGTTGCGTGGGCACACTAAAGGTGTAAATAGTGATTCTTGGAAATTGATAATAGGCATATAGTAGAACAATCAAAATTCATCAAAGATTTTTTCCCTCACACAACTAAGAATTTTTACTCTTGTGTGTTGTAGCAATCAAAGATTTTTAATTTAAAGTAAAAGTAGGGAAGCGACGTAAGAAAAATGAAAATGATGAGAGCACTTTGGAAAACTAAAACAAGTGATCCGACAATTTCTAATTTCTTTAGCTTACTAGATATGCAAACGAATGGAACCATGGGTTTGGTTGATGAAGACTTAGATGATGAATTTTCGTCTGGGGAAGACAGTGAAGAGTCCAATTTACTAACTAGCAATGAGGAACTTGAGGATATGGTCTCACCTAAAGATTCTCTTAATGCGTTGAAGGTCTGTGTTGCGGGTGCTCTAAGTTTCCCAGAATTACAATTTTTTGGGATCAAACTTTTGTTCTTGTGTAGTTTGGAACTTGGATCACCAATTTGGTTAAAGTCATATCATGAATTTCTGTTCTTGTGTTGTGGCTCATGTTTATGTATTATTGCATTTGGCACCTTAGTCAAGAATTAAATAAAAAATATTTCCTCTATATCGTAGAAATAGGCGTAATTTCTTTTTTCATACGTCACATACAAATACTTTCTCCGACCCATAGAAATATGCCCTTTAGGGTTGACACATATTTTAATGTGCAATTGGTAAAGTAAAAGAGAATGAGAAAAAGTAATTAAAATTATATAGTGGGTGGTGGGGCCATAAATGATAAAGTAAAAGAGAGAAGAAAAAAAATTACCATAAATGGATATGAACTGTTTCTATGATGAAAAAAAGGAAATATAAACTAGTTCATATCCATTTATAGAAAAAAAATTCATTCTTTTTAAATTTATTAATGTACTCCACTATCCACTACTTTACCAATTATGCTTTAAAACTTGTTCATCTCAATTAGCTCAAGTTCATCTCATAGGCATGCCATCAAAGACGCGTTTGTTAAAAAAAACATCAGTCTCGTACATGTGCCGATCGACTGAACCACCGCCAATGGGATGCAGTACAAACCACTCACAATATGGTTGGAAGCTCAAAAGTTTGGTTTGTTGCGTTAAACAAAAAAAAAGAAACATATTGGTTCAGACGAGATCAAACATATATTATACAGATTATATTCACGTACAATTATTGATACTCGAACACCAGAACGCATCACAACTACAAATGAGCTAAACTTTGCTTAGCCCCTTCACAAAACTTTCACATAAACACTAATAATAGCTCTTCCTTCACAACAGGGACAGCATCCAATAATTATGGAAACAAAAAGAAAACACATGATACGTACAAAAAGAAAATTTTCAATTTTCAATTTTCAAATTTCAATTTGTTCACCAGAAAATTTTCAATACTGAAACACCCTAGACCGATCCCTCTCCAACAGCCCTTCCATGATCACCCGTTTCTTGTACTCCTCCGAGTCGCCTAACTCGTACGACTCAGCCCGTACGACTCAGCCCGTCCGACTTTCCCGCTGGGAGCAATGAACAACCACGCTGAAGTGCAAGCCACTACCGCAAAAACTTTCCCCCAAATCAATGCAGCCAAGCACATCAAAAGCACACATATCTCCATGATGTAACTGCATTTCTTTACGGCTCTTCGCTTCGTCGTCGGTTTGAAATGGTCGGTGGAGACGCGTCCCTGGACGCTGTCCGTTTCCGACCGCGCTGGTGAGGAGCCGGAGAGAGATGATACCGACGATGTTTGGCTTGCGTCCGATGAGAATAGCGGCGAAGCGTTTGCGCTGGGCCAGACGCCTCCGTCGGGCGCTAGCGGCGGTTTACTCCACGCGTTCTTCTTCTTCGATTTTATGAAGCCTTTGCCTCTGAACGGCGAGAAGCTGATTCTGCGATCCGCGTATTCGTCTCTGCTATTTTCGCTCCGGGACTTCTTCAGCTGTTCATAGTTTGAATCATAAATTGATATTCATAAATCAGCGAAATCATATATTATGTATAGTGATGCCAATTACTATTAAATTATTTAAATCAAGTTTTTGATATTCAATCAGAAATTGATATTCATAAATCAGCCAAATGATATAGTAACACGTATTGTGATGCCAATTATAACATTATTCAAAACAAGTTTATGATATTCAGTCAGAAATTGATATTCATAAATAAAGCGAAATGATATTGAGTCAGAAACTAATATTTAAATTACCAGTGTGGTCCGAAAGATGACGGCCTTGAGGGTGGCGGACAAACTGCGGCGAAGCTTCTTCTTCCGGTCGGGGGAGGAGTGGAGCGGAGGGGGATCATAGTCGGTGGCGTCGAGGGTGAGCGGCCGAAAACAGGCCAAAAATCTGCCCCTCCCACGGTTTCTTGTGGCATCCATTAATGGCACGGCTTAACGATGAATACAAGCCATGATAGAAAAACAAAGTGGATGGGAGAAGCGACAAAAACAAACCACCAAAACTGGGTGGGAATTTCAATTACAACTACAACAAGAAGAAGAGAGAGAAGAATACATTTCGATGGCCTAAATTCCTCTCCCCTTACATGGCAGAACCAAATATCAAATTAAAACCGACGGTTATATATATAGATATGAATAGTGGTGCCGCAAATTATGGAATGAACGTCTCGTTTCGCACCGGAAATAGGACTGGAATTCCTTTTACCCTTTTCTGACTATCATTGATTTTTCTATATCACTTTGTAATTCATAAGTCATAACCATTCATTGAAATCGGAATGAACCAAAATAGCATTTCTTGTAGATTAATATTAATCTACTACGATTAATTAATCAAGTACAAATTACGTAAATTAAAAGGATGACATTGTCAATACATATTTTATATATTTTTTAATTAACCTACTAAACAACATTTATTACATTTAATTAAGATTATTTATATGAGTAATGATTTTATTTAGAATAATTTTACTTACCAAACTATGCCTTAGAGCATCCGCAATGGTCGGCTAGCGACCGGCTAGCCGATTCTTCGCGCTGGCCGGTCGGCTAGCCGAACCATTATAGGCGGCCAACGGTATACCGGCCATCGCCGTGGGCGGCGATGGGCTGGCCGATGCGCTAGCCCGCCATTGTGGCTGCCCGATCGGTCAGCGATCGGCCAACGCCGATTTTTGTTTTTTATTTTTTGTTTTTTTTTACAAACCTATATAAACGCGATTTTCGTTTCATTTTCATTTGCACCACTTGTTTTAACGAGTTTTCTCTCTCTCTAACTTTCTGTACAAGAGCATCATCGCGCGATGAGTAACGTGGGTGGTAGCGGTGGTGGTAGTGGTGGGGATGCTTGAGGAGTACGAACGGAGGATGAACGAGGCTATGAATGCCTACATGAACCGCGAGATAGAGCGGTACATGCGTATGGTGGAACAGCAGGCGATACCTCGCCCTCCATGAGTTGTCCACCACCGAGCGCTGATTGATCGGGATCACGTAGCCGCACATCGGCGGCTGTACGACGACTACTTTTCGAGAGAACCCGCGGTTTCCCGCCAACATGTTCCGGCGGCGTTTTAGAATGCGCAGGAGTTGTTTATGCGCATCGTTGCGGCATTAGAGCGTCAATATCTGTGTTTCCGCTTGTGCACGATGCGGCTGGCAGACCCGGCCACACCCCTATTCAAAAGTGCACGGCGACAATCAGGCAAAGTTGCCTCGCGGAGGCGCGGCAGTACATGTGGGATGAGTACCTCCACATCGGTGAGTCGTCGCCCCAAATGTCCGAAGGAGTTCTGTGGGGGCGTGATCGCATTTTCGGTGAGCAAGCACTCTTCGAAGCCCTACTCCCGAAGATTGTCGGACTTGATGCAGATGCACGGGGAGAAGCATGGGTTCCCCGGGATGTTAGGCAAGCATAGATTGTATGCATTGGGAGTGGAAGAATCTGTCCGACGCTCTGGAAGGGGGCCTACACGACCGGCTACAAGTCAAAGAACCCCACGATAATCCTCGAGGCCGTAGCTGATTACCGGCTGTGGATCCGGCATGCGTATTTTGGGGTAGCCGGGTCGAACAACGACCTCAACGTCCCGAACTCGTCTCCCCTCTTCAACGAGAAGTGCCAGGGCGTCGGTCCAGCCGCCTCATTTGTGGCCAACGGCAACCGGCATGATATGGGCTACTACTTGGCGGATGGGATATACCCTCGGTGGCCGGTCTTTGTGAAGACGATCCGACAAACAAGTGATGAAAAGAAGGCCTACTTTGCGCAACGACAGGAGTCGGCGCGCAAGGACGTGGAGCGTGCATTTGGTGTGCTCCAGTCTCGATGGGCGGCAATTAAGGGTCCAACGCGTTTGTGGGATGTCGGATGCGTTTCCCAGATAATGTACGCCTGCATTATCCTTCACAACATGATCGTCGAAGACGAAGGCATACAACCGACTAGTTGGGTCAGTGACGATGAAGCCGATCCAAGCCACGGAACGGCCACCCCTAGTGTACGACGTGGGGTACCTCTCGATGAAGCCGGCCGCCTTCAAGAATTTGCCAACATGCGCCAAGTGGATGCTCATATTCAACTCCAAAAGGATATAATTGAAGAGTTGTGGGCACGGAGGATTGCACGGCGATAGTTTTTTTTCTTTATTATGCACCTTCTTAAATGTAATTTTTTTTTATCTATGTAACTTTTTTAAATGCAATTAATGAATTTACCCGTATATGTCTCGTAAGTTTAATTCCGTAATTTAATCGTAATTTTAATTCCGTAAATGTAGTATATTTTGAATTATTTTTATTGCGGTGGATTTTTTAGTGTTGCTGACGTGGCATGGGAGAGAATGGCTGGCCTATTGCTGGCCTATGGCTGGCCTAAGCACTATTGCGGATGCTCTTAGTACGAGAGGCTATGTGCTGTTAAGGTTCATGGGAAATTGAGAATGTGAATGTAATGTGACCATATAACTTGCTGTGTTGTTTTTTTATCTAGGTAAAACGCATCTTTACATTTCAATAATTTAATTCTCGATTACATCAGGTTTTCATACGTTTTTTTTTATTAACAGGTTTTTTATATTTTTATTTTTCATTTTATGCAATCCCTATTTGACAAATTTGTAAAAGGTTATATATTATTTTTCGTTATATTTAACTATATATCATTCAATTCAACTCCAAAATTAGAGTTTTGTTATATTACCTTCTGTCTATAAAAATAGTCTTAATCGTGAATGATATAATTTTAATACAAATTGATCAGGTAAGAGATTAGGAAAATGTTAGTTAAAGTAGTACAATGAAAAAGAGGATCTACCTTATTTTAAAAAAAGATTACCAAATCAGAAATAGATTAATTCTTAACTAACAATTAAATCAGAAAATAATGATTATTTTTCGTGGATAGTACCAAAAAGAAAAACTAATACCCATTAATACAACTATCATTACTAGTGGTAATTACAATTTACATACAAAATGTTTCACCAATGTTTCAATTGAGTACAAAATGTTTTAAGTTAACAAATATCATACAAAAAATTTAATTAGTGTTACGAATTAGTACATTCCATCTAAAATAACTAACACTATTATTTTTTTCTTATTTTTCACCAAAATTATGCCTAAAAAACATGATATTATTTCTCTAAATAATACCTTATGCATTTGCTATATGGGCATTTTAAGCAATGAATTCACATTTAACTTTCAGCTAATATTTGTAGCTAATTTTAGAGTCGAAATGAATGAAAGATAAGAAAAAGTAATGATGTTAGTGATTTTTAGACAGAATGTACTAATTTGAAACACTAATCAAACTTTTTGTATGATATTTGTTAACTTAAAATATTTTGTACTCAATTGAAACATTGGCGAAACATTTTGTATATAAGGTGTAATTACCCCATCATTACACCGGTCAAAACCTAAGGCCCTACTTGGTAGGATGGAATGAAATGAGGAGGGAATAGAATGGAGATGAGAATGGAATGAAGGTTTCCATTCTTGTGTTGGTAAGACCATCTCCAATGGTACACTAAAACCTAAAATGAGATAGGTATTTAGCTCCAATAGTACTCAAAAGCCAATCCTATTTTAGGTTTTTTGGAAAAAAAATATCTATCTTTAGGTTTACACTAAACCAAGACCTAAAAGTTTCTCAAATTTCGTGAGTAAAAAAGGCATAATATAGAGAATATTCTTTTAAGTTTGAGTTTTGTGTAAATGGTTGGAGTAAAATCAATATTTAGTGTAAGATTTACACTAAAATGAGTTTGAGTTTAGTGGAATGGTTGGAGATGTTCTAAGAGCATCTTCAACAGTATTGCAAAACCTAAAATGCAGTAGGATAATCTCTCCAACAGTACTGCAAAACCAACCTCATTATAGGTTTTTGAAGAAAAAATACCTATCTTTAGGTTTGCACTAAAAGTATACCAAAAACACTTTTCATAGTTTGAGTAATTGCATTCAAGTCCAAATCAATTCATATTTAACAAAATAGAAGAAGAGAAGGATAGAAGAAGAGAAAAAAGAGAAATTAAAATACAGACAAAAAAAAAACTTACAGATTGCAGAAAGTGGCGTGGAGAAGATGAAAATGTGAATTAACCTAATTTAATCTTATTAATATTTGATTTAGTTATTAAATGGGCTGGCCCATATTAATATTATATTATTCAATATATTGGAAAAAAAACTAGTATCTATTATTTATATAAGAGCCGTCCCTTTTTTCCTACGGAACCCAATTTTATTGTACAGTTTAATTACTAACGGTACATATAGTATGAAAATAATTATTTTATTAGTTAATTAAATACTATACGGACATTAATATATTCAAATAAAATATGCTATCAAATATAACATAAATAGTTAAACATTAGTAATTAAAACAATACATAAAATAAAAATAGAAGACTAATAATTAAAATTGCAACAACTAATAAAAACATAATCTAATAATAACCCGGTAAATCTTATATTATACTATTATTTAATTTAATTTAAGATATTGACAAAGTGTCATGGGGTTAGTGTGTAATATAGATAAAAATATATAGCTATGATTGAAAAGTTTAAAAAGTTAGTGGGTGAAGAATATTCTTTTGGGTTTGAGTTTAGTGTAAATGGTTGGAGCAAAATCAATATTTAGTGTGAGATTTACACTAAAATAGGTTTGAGTTTAGTGGAATGGTTGGAGATGGTCTAAGCACAAGAAATACAAAAGGAATGGAATTATTATTCCTTGATTGATTTCATTTCTATGATTGATAGCAAGGGAAGAAATGGTAGAAGGTGTCTTAGTAGGAACCCTCTTGGGTACATAGGAGCCAAGACTTTCTTCAACTAAAAGAAGTAATGAACTCTAGGCTACTTTCACCAAAGTAAGCTGCATTGGTTCCACAATCATGACTATGTTTAACCATGAAAGTATACATCTACTTGATTAATCACAAAGAATTTAACAAGCACCTGGATAACATCTCACGAAAGAAGATAAATTTGCTCATAAGAGTCTTTACAAAGTTCAACATTCAACTAACTATAAAATGAGCTAAGGGAGTTATTTATACTTAGTGCTAAAACGTAGACAATTTAGAAAACATGGACAAAATTCTATGTTTGAGAGATTTTATTTTATTTTCGAGAAAGAGTAAGCCGTCTTCTGATTTCGCGTCCTTCACAGAGATGCATAATTATAATGCTATCACCTGAAAAATTTCTCTCTCCGTCTCTGAAAAATATGAACTATTTTCTTTTTAGTCTATCCCAGTAAAGTATGAACTTTCTAATTTTGGAAACGCTTTTCTCTCTAATGAGGTGAGCCTCATTCTTCACTAACAATACTTTATTTAACTTTTCTTTCTATTTCTCTCTTTCTTTACCAATTATGCATTAAAACTCGTATCGAACCAAATGTTCATATTTTTTAGGGATGGAGGGAGTATAAAAGTTGGATTGTTCATTCGATAACATACTGACTATGGCTAGCTAAAATAATTTTCCTTATATTCTGGTATACCCGAGCCTAAGTTTGTACTCCCATGTCTCAACTAGGTTAAGTCAAAACTTTTAGACACGAAGATTAAAATTTTGTGTGGAAAAGTAGAAGAGATAAATAAATAGAAATGATAAAAAGAGAATAAAGTAGGTGATGGAATAAAGTAAAGAGTGATTGTATGTTTTGTTTTTTGTTAAAAAATGAAATGACTCAATTCAGTTAGGACACCCTAAAAAGGAATACGACTCAACTTAGTTCAGACGGAGAGAGTATAAACTACTCTATCTATTCCACAATAAGAGTCATACTCCCTCCGTCCCATAGAAATTGGTCATATTTTTTTTTTCGTCGGTCCCATACAAATAGTCACATATCCATTTATGGTAACATTTTTCTCCTTCTTTTTTACTTTTTCATTTATGGGTCCACCATCCACTAAACAATTTCCACTACTTTTTCTCTTTCTCTCTTATTTTACCAAATTACGCATTAAAACACGTGCCAACCCTAAAGGGCCAATTTCTATGGGACGGAGGTAGTATTAATTTTGACATCTTCGTATGTCCCACCAACTTATTCCACTCAAATTTTATTATTCTCTCCGTCCTACAAAAGATATCACACTTTCCTTTTTAGTTTGTCCCACAAAAGATTTCACATTTCTCTTTTTGAAAAAAGTTCTCTCTCACAAGAGTATAAAAATTATATTTTCTCTCTTTATCTAACACACAAACCAAAACCTCCTAAAATCCCGTGTCATTCCACAAATGTTATATCTTTTGTGGAACGGATGAAGTATAAAATCGATATATATAAGTGAGACTTACGTTCCACTAACTTATTTAATCCGATTTTTATATAATTTTTAAAACTCGTCCTCGAACCAAATAGGACACGAAGGAAGTACCACTTAGACAATTCAATTTTTATGTTTTTAGGTGACACATTATTATAATCATAATTATAATGATAATGATGTGCCTCTCTTAAAGCTGCGAAATCGAGACTCGTTTTATCCTTCATCAGAATTAAAAACATAAGAGCATCTCCATCCGTGCTCTTAGCTAAGAGCACGGAGGTGGGCCCGGACCCACTTTTACTCCTTGTCCTTAGCTAAGAGCACAACACCCACATCCATGCTCTTAGCTAAGGACAAGCTCAAGAGTCTCACCATTCTATTATTCAATTTAAATATTCCAATTATTAAAAATATTTCTACATTATAAAAATACATTAAAAAATAAAAAATACATAATTAAAATCCTAAAAAATAAAAATACATAATTAAAATCCTAGAAAATAAAAAAAAATACATAATTAAAATCCTACAAATTAAAAATTACACACGTGGAAGACTACTCCTCTAACCCCAATTGCCGTCGCCAAGGCGGCAATGATGATGTCGAGCTCGTTCGTGCCGCTCCCCGCCGACCGCTCTTCCTGGAGGTAAATCCCCTGGAACTTCCCGATTGCCTCGTTACATCTGAAGATGCAATTGCGAACCATACTATCATTGCGATAGATGGTTCCCCCGGCCGGGTTTCATTGTAAAGATGAGTGATGCGCCACCAATACGTTTCCCGGTCTGGTTCATGCCAACTTCCGGATCTTCGGAGACCGGCCAAGTAGGCTTTGAACATCGTCATCATCTCACCCGGAGTGTACGGGGTGCGGGTGCCACGAATGGAGGAGGGTAGGAGCAGTAGGAGTAGGAGTAGAGGCTGCTGCTCCCTCCCGATCCGGTTCGGGTGCCCACCCGAACCGGAGGCGTTTAGGTCGTCCACCGGGTAAGGACGGTAGCCACCCGGAGCTTGCGAACCTTGGGTTTGAGGAGGGGCCGTAAATTGCGTTTCCGGACTAAATCCGACCTCGGAGTCGAACCAACGTGGTTCCAACCGCGATTGCCGGATGGGTGATCGCGGAGAGCCGAGACATTGTGTATCTTGTGGTGGGAATTTAGATGAGAGAGTATGAGGAAAAAAGATGAGAGAATGTAGATGATGATAGAATAGATGAGAATGTGATTTTTTTTTGTTGAAGTGGGGGTATTTATAGATGAAAATGTGAATTTTGGGGAAAAAAAATTAAAAAATAAATTAAAAGTGGGTAGAAAACGGATATAATTTTTTGGGAAGTGGGATTTTTTTTTTATTTAAATTTTTTATTTAAAATAAATTTCAAATTTTTTTAAAAATAAAAATAAAAAAACCAATTTGCCAACGGCTAGCCGTTGGCCAATCAGGGCGTGCCACGTAGGGCTGCTCGGCGGCACGGACGGACGAGCTCCATCAGCGGACGGATGACACCGTGCTCGGCGGCATGGACGGACGAGCACCGTCCTTCTCACCGCTGCGGATGCTCTAAGAGTATCTCTGAAATAGTATGGAATTCCCTATATTCGTGTTGTAAAATTATCCTAAAGTCGCGTTTGTAAATAGCACCAACCAACAGGCCATAAAGCTTCGCCTTTGTTCTTTTCCTCGTCTCCTCAGTCATCACTGCCTCAGTCGCCAAGACATAGGGCAATACACACCTAAACTCGTCGGTTTATCTATTGCTTTCCAAACATCGGCTGCGGTAGAAAAAGAAAAGGTTATGGAGCTGCTCCGATCAAATCTCTCTCGGCTGCGAATTCCGGAACCGACCAATCGCATCTACAAGCATGAATGCTGCATTTCATTTGATACTCCGGTATGTATTTGCTGTTTTGCCCTCACGCTCTAATTTTGATTTTGGATATGCTTATGTATATGTAATGTGTCATGTTTGGGATTTTTTATGCACTGGCAACAAGTTTGTTCCTCTATTGGTATTGTTTTGAATAGTAGGCTATGATTGCTTGTTTACTGAATTAGGGATTATGATGTGAGAAAATTTTGAGGATTGACGGACATTAATAGTAAGGATGAAATATACTTCTTGTGGTCCTATTGTTCCTTGACCAGTAGTCATAGTGAAGCAGGGAAGCATCTACACCATTATACATCACATAGGCTTTGAATTTCATAGTACTTCACTTGTGGATTTCGTAGAGAATCCAGCTCCGTGTGAAGATGCGGAGTTACTAAGTGCCATGCTGTTTGTCTTTAGTGAATAAATCATTGTGGCAAAGTAAGCATAGCAGTGGAAAAAGTATTGAGGTTATCATTTCATGGGTAACTTTTGATTACACTGCTATGCTACTATTTACTTTGCCACAATGATTTATTCACAGCCATTCGCTATGTAAAGCTGATTTTCTTATTCATGTTTTTGCAGAGATCAGAAGGTGGATTGTTTGTAGATATGAATTCGTTTCTGGCTTTTGGCAAGGAATTTGTGGATTGGAACTATAAGAAGAGTGGGAATCCTGTTTATTTGCACATCAAAGAAACAAAAAAGGCAGTTTCTGAAGACAGACCATCAAAAAAACCAACACTTCTAGCCATAGGTATTTTTTAAACTGCATTTATAATTGGAGACCCTTTCATATTCGGCATTCTTATAACAGGTTCATCTAAATTTGTCACCTAATTTCTGTCTTTATAGCTTGCAAAAGAACCCTTAGTTTTGTAACTTAGCCATTTTTGAGCATTGGATCATTGGATATTTTTAGACTGAGTAGATTGGTATACATAATGGTGAATATGAGATTATGTTAAATTGTTGAGCTCGACACGTTTATCTGAAAACTCATTCTGTCCGTTACAGAGCTCACTATGATAGGCCATTTTACCGTGTTTTATTGAAGGGTTTTTGGAATTCCTCTTATTTTATCCTTCCTCAATCCTTAGCCTTTTCATTGATATTGTCAGATGCAAAGTGCTTACTTTTAGCGGACTTTCTTGTTCTTCTATGCTATTAGCATGGAGCATGTCATGGGCATCAGTGTGCTATTTAAATTTCTATGAGCTAATATGCGTTGTGGTTTGCAGGTGTTGAAGGAGGATTTGATAACAATGACCCAGAATATGAGCAGAGCTATGAAATAGTCATTTTACCGGATTATGTTAGCCTTCCCTTTCCATGTGTAGATTTGCCAGAAAAGGTAATCTGGCATTTTCCTTTCTAATAATTTGTGAATTATATTATAATAAGAGTAGATAGGTAAAGTTCAATTTGTTGAAATCACAGGTCAGATTAGCAGTTGATGCTGTTATTATGAATGTGGGTGCTGAGAAGAAAGAACAAGTTGCTGTATGGACTGCTGATACAAAACATGTCAGTAAACATGCATTGGAATTAAAGCAGCTAAACAATGGGGTGATTGTTCCTCCATCCAGCTGGAAGTGTGAGAAATGTGATAAAATGGAAAATCTTTGGTTAAACTTAACTGACGGATCAATCCTCTGTGGTAGAAGAAATTGGGATGGAACTGGGGGTAATGACCATGCAGTTAATCATTACAGCACAACTGGGTATCCCCTTGCTGTGAAGCTTGGAACAATAACTGCTGATCTTGAGGCAGCAGGTAATGCCTGCATTCTCGTCATTATCCACCTGCTTGCAGTTAGTTGTTCTTTTGTCTCTTGCAGTCTTGCTATAGTGAATGGTGATTGAGATTTGAGAGTGCACATGATTATCTTTTCCTGATAATTTCAAATTTTCAGTAACATGTTTAGCTTGAACAACTAGCTTTCTGAAATGTCTCCGGTGCTTATTTTGTGACTGTGCCTGGGGAGGGTGGAGGCAAGGATGTTTCTGTTTAATTATCTGTTTCTGTAATCTTTATTCTGTGATGCTAATTTTCAGCACACACACCCACACACACACACACATATATATATATTAAGATTATTGATAGATGCAGAGGTGACTATTTAATTTGTTAAATGCTGCAGGCAGACTAAAGTGATGTTGAAGAGAAACCAATGTGGCCTTTCAGTGCCTATCGTTTTTTTGTTTGTATAGAACAATAGGATTGGTTTTAAGTTAATCATCTTGTCTTACCTATGCTGGTTTCAAATTAGTCTGCAAAATAAACATATTTGCATGATTGGCATAACTGGTAGTTTAACATGTAGTCAGAAGTTTGGTTTCCTTGACATATTTTATATAACTTGATCACTTATTTCCTGGATACACCAATTGCTTTTTGTTTTAAGCCTTTCAGGATTTGTACTTTCATTTCTTCAGAGAAACATCGAAGCACATCTTTGTGGTTTATGTTTTTCTGGTGCTACATTGCTTTATTTCATGTATAATCATGAAATTCAAACTTTGGCAGCTCAGACGTTTACTCTTATGTGGAGGATGAAAGTGTTGTAGACCCACTTCTAGCACAGCATCTGCAACATTTTGGCATAGACTTTTCATCCTTGCAAAAGGTATAAGGCTTTAGAGTATTTGTCTTGTTTAACTTATACAGGTGTTGTCTTGTTAGTCCCTAGGAACTTAGTTGTCATTATCTGATAATTTTTTCCATTCCTAAGCAGCATTTTGTTTTTTATTTATTGTTCATATTGTCATACCATAACGGACCATGGAATTGGTTGTGAAATTGTTTAGACCGAAATGACAACTGCGGAGAGAGAACTTGATCAAAACACCAATTTCGATTGGAACCGCATTCAGGAGAGTGGTCAAGAAGTTGAGCCACTGTTTGGACCGGGTTATACAGGACTTGTGAATCTTGGCAACAGGTTGCTATCCTCTCTGTAGTAAAAGCATTGTGATCTTATTATTTGAACACTCTTTCCTAATATATTTACTTTGCAGTTGTTACTTGGCTGCAACTATGCAGGTTGTGTTCTCCACAAATGGCTTCTGTTCAAGGTCAGTTACTGCACTTTTGAGTTTTATTTGGAGTCGAATTTTTGACAGCCGTTGAGGTTGAGCTGCTGTTATCATTACTAGTTCTGAAGGTTCCACCTTTATCTTTGGATTCACTTTCTAGATACTATTTGAACCAAAGCTTGAAAGCAGCTTTTGATTCAGCTCCAGCTGATCCAACTGTGGACTTAAATACCCAACTGTAAGTAACTTCTTTTAGATAAAGTGTTTACTATTGGATAAAAGTTTGTTTTTTGTGTCATATAAATGTAATTGGCATTGCAAGAATTGAAATAGTTGTTGGAGTACAATGCATACTTTCCATGCATTGGTGGTTATTATCGGTCATTTTATTTAGAACTTTCTTAGCTTATTTTACTGCACTATGAATTATGATTAAGAGAGGGAGTTGTGTGTATATTAATTAGTGCCACTTCCAATGCTCATTGGTTGATATTTTTCTCTTTTATGCAGGGCAAAGTTAGCCCATGGGTTGCTTTCTGGAAGATATTCCATTCCAGCAACCAAGGTATGCTCACTGCATTCTGATTGGTGCTATCTCTGCCTTTGTTCCTTTCTCTGCTGCTGCTGATAACCTTGTTATTTCCTCACAGAAAGACGATGCAGGAGATTCAGCACATACTACGTTGACTGATGTAAGCCACTCTTTGTTTTACTTCCACCTAAATTAGTTTCTTGTCATTGGAAGTAGAGAATAACGTGTAAGATGATGTGTAAGAGATCTTGCTGGAAAATGTGTATCCAGAAACAGAGAGAGCAATTATATTTTTTGTTAGTAAGATAATTTGCAGTGCTGAATGGGAGTAAAGAGTTATTTATTGCCACAAGTCATCCACAATACTACTCATTCTGGCCCTTTTCCTGTGTTTTGACTTCCTTCAATTTTCAGAAACAAGAAGGAATTCCCCCTCGTATGTTCAAGTCTGTAATTGCTGCAAATCATCCTGAATTTTCAACTATGCGACAACAGGTATGTTAAAAGCTTGGCATGTTAACTAGTCATGCGGTTTGAGGTTTTAGATATCAGGTGTATAACTTAGGTTTATGTTATTTGATTTTTGTGTTTTCCGTCTTTATTATGTTTTACTGGATGGTTGATTGGAAATCTCAGTATATTATTTTAGATGAACTATGCATACGATATAGTGCCTTTGTGTCTGTTGTTTCTGTTTCCTGTAATTAGCCTATACTGCTTTATGGTACAGCTTAGGTATGATGTAACTCCTTATAGGAATTTGTTTAAATATGTATACTTTCTATCTTGTTATGTTCCTGTATACATGTCGGTGATAGACAAATTGGTTTTATGTAGGATGCTTTGGAGTTCTTCCTACATCTTATCGACCAAGTTGAGAGGATCAACACTGGAAATCAGGTCTTGGATCCTTCAAGAAGTTTCAAGTTTGGTGTTGAAGAGCGGCTGCAATGTCCATCAGGCAAAGTTGCTTATAACAAAAGATGTGACTACATTCTATCTCTAAACATTCCACTCCATAAAGCTACAAACATAAGTAAGTTTGTTTCACTTCACTATTGCAACTTACAAGTATAAGATGATGAATGATTTAACTATTATATCCATGTTTTTTACATTTCTTTAATTGTTTCAGAAGAGTTAGAAGATTTCAAAATGTTAAAAGCTGAGAAGGATACAAAGGGTGAAGAACTGTGAGTTGAGTCCCTTTTATTTGTGTGGTATTTGTTTTATTCCATCACATACCTTAATATATCTTCGGAAACAGTTCATCAGATGAAATTGTTCGCCCAAGGGTACCTCTGATGGACTGTTTGGATTGCTTTGCTGCCCCTGAGGAGCTACATGATTTCTACAGTAGTGCATTAAATGCCAAGACAACTGCAATCAAGTGAGTGTCCTCCTCCTAACACTATCAGTTTATCACTTTACTGTTAAAACATGGAGTTGAACTTGCTAGAACTGTTCATCCTGCTCTCAGCTTTTGTACTCTTCCTTGTCATAATGCATAAAGGTTGGATACAATTGCGCTGAAGAAGATTTAGCATTAAGCAGGCTAGGCAGAATATGTATTTTGTCCTTGTTTTCCACATGTAACTAATGTAGTTTTCCTTGCAGAAGTGTAGGCTTGACTACATTTCCTGATTATTTGGTATTGCATATGAGAAAATTCGTCTTGGAGGAGGGCTGGGTCCCAAAAAAACTTGGTAAATCTCTTCCACGTTTTATTTCATTACAGATTTTCAAGAATTATCTGTGATGATACTTACAACTTGCAAGCCCTGTAGATGTCTACATTGATGTTCCTGATACCATAGACATCAGTTTTATGCGCAGTAAAGGTCTTCAATCTGGGGAGGAATTATTACCTGATGCTGGTAAGTTATCATTACTTATTTCATCTTCTAGTTTTCTGATTTTGAAGGTGAAATACATGGAAATTGGAATCTTTTCACGATAACTCACTTTATATTTATATATTTGAATTGTGCATTATATTTATCTCCATAACACCATGCTTCTTTTGTTTTAACAAGCAATTGCGACTTGGTCCCTTTCAACTGCATATATTTTTGGTGTTGCATAATATTCACTGATATTTGTAAAGTGAAAAATTGGATGCTGATAATTTCATTACCTTTTACAAATACATTATCTAAGGAAATTAATCTGGATTATAGTTGAACACAGCTTTTATTTGAATATGATTTATAGAGATGGATCCTGGAGCTGGAGCTTGATTTTACTACCTTATAGGCCATAATTTAGTTACATGTCCTAGTTTTAGTTTTATACTTTTATTCAATTAGATTCCTCTGTATAAAAACACTATGAGCTGTAAATGAAGTGAGAAAGAAAGTTATCCTGTTTCTATGAGTGTTGGGTTTCTCACTCGAATTCTTAGTTCAGAGCTCATCTGGACAACTTAATCTTTGCCATTGTAGCTCAAACTAGGTGTATGAAGATCATCCAGTTAATTTTCCCGATTTTAGTTCCATATCCGCAATATAATATCTTTCAGATTTTCATCATATGATACAATCTTTTAAGCCTTGTTATTGATAATTGATTATGAAGTATGAAAGGTTCGTAAAAGTTCCATTATGTTTTTCACTGCTGCTTCCATGAAACCATTCATAATCAGTAACACGCTTTCTTAATAAAGCTGTATTAAATCTGGTTTGGAGGCTCTAAATGTGTTTCTGTCCTGTAAGCCAGGCTATCCATTGCCCTCAGTCTGCTGTATGTCTCTCTGCTAACGTGTGCTATTTTGTATCTCTGTTATGTTCAGCTGCTGAGGATGACGGGATAAGTGCTAATGAGGACATTGTCAACCAACTTGCATCAATGGGGTTTCAATATCTTCATTGCCAAAAAGCTGCTATCAATACCATGAATGCTGGAGTGGAAGAAGCAATGAATTGGTTACTTTCCCATATGCATGATCCAGGTATTCCATCTTAGGGTGTTACAAAGTTAATGTAATTTATGATTTTTGGTGTAGCGACATGCTCATTGATAATTACCCCAGACATCGATGAACCTGTCACTAAAGCTCAAAAGGATGTTCCACATGTTGATCAATCGAAAGTTGAGACTTTGATATCATTTGGGTTTGAGGAAGAAGTTGCCCGTAAAGCTCTACAGGCATCGGTAAAACATCTTGTTTAACAGACTTTGGAATATTGATTTCTTTTGGTAGAACTTGTCTGTCAACTGAAGTGCACTATTATATTACTCAGAAATGGACTATTTTAATATTCACAGGGTGGTGATATAGAGAAGGCTACTGAATGGATATTTAATCCACCTGCTGATACGTCAAATATGGATACAACACCGAGTAGCAGTGGAAATGTGGTTGATACTGCTATGTCAGATGGGCTAGGAAGTTAGTGATTTTCATTCATTTCAGAAATTTGTGTGTGCGCTGCTACCGCACCATTTTCCTACAAGCTTCAAATGTGGTAATTTGCAGTTGCATCCATTTATATTCTCTTGTTTAATGCTTTTGTGTTACCTCGTCAGGATACAGACTCATCGGATTAGTGAGCCACATTGGTACATCTACACACTGTGGACATTATGTTGCCCATATATACAAAGATGGTAGGTGGGTGATTTTCAATGATGATAAAGTTGGGATATCGAAGAATCCACCACTCGACATGGGTTACTTGTACTTTTTCGAGAGAATTGATCATTGAGTTTCTCAAATGCACTCTGCTGCCGCTGAAAGGTAGGAGGAAGCGCACGTCTCCAGCAATCTTCTGTAGCCTTTCAGCTATGCTTATTTTCCCCCCGATGTCCAGGATTGAGGTGTGGAAGAGATGCAAGTGATCTTTTATTATACCAATTTTTTTTGTTTTCTGTGGTTTTGTTATTGTTCAACTAATTGATTCTCTATCTTCAGTGGGTAAAAATGAAGTGAACAGGCATGGGTGTTTCTTTATCATAAAACTCTCTTAATTACTCCTAGTTAATATTCGGAAAGAATATTCAATTGATTTGCCTACTTTTTGGGAACTACGAGTTTTCAGAAACCATTATGCCTTGATATGATGCTATAGAATGAGATAGGAGTGAAATGAAGGTATGAACGGAATATTAGTTCCTTTGTATTTATAGTTTTTTCTCTTCTTACTCCATCAAACGAGTATTAGGCAGAATGAACGGTGGTAGCTCGAAACTGATGAGGTACACCCTATGTTCGTAAAATGATGTCTACTTTTGCCTTTCTGATCCATCCGCGTAATGTTGTCCATCTTTGCTTTTTTCCATTTTTGATAAATGGACTTCACTTTTCACTAAGTTATTGCATTTACATTTTATTATAAAACTAATATATAAATGTGGAACTTATATTCCACTAGCTTTTTCAACTTATTTGTTTTCACAAAGTCAAATAATTTCTTAAAATTCGTGCTAATTAAAATATGGATAATATTTTGCGGACGGAGCTGTATAAGATTTGAAATCTTATGCAACAATTAAGGAGCAGAGAGTTTGGTTTATGGAAGAAGAGGGCTAATTCCGTCCCAAGGTTTCTAATCCATATATTTGTGTCGAAAATGACGCCCAATCCTAACTAAATTGAGGTATTCAATACGCCAATCAAACGTTGTGAAACAATATAGAGTTTAGGGTTTTAAAGAAGTGTTGGAATGTGTAATTAATGAAGTGATATGATGAAGTGTGTAATAAATGAAGTGAAATGGTAGAGTGTGTAATAAATGAAATGAGTTGGTTGAAGGTGAGTAGGGATGTCAATGTAGCCCGCAACCCGTGGGTTGACCCGAATAGCCCGCTAAATTTATAGGGTTATGGTCGGAAATTTCTAGCCCGATAAAAATAAAACCCGATAAGCCCGCACCCGATTAACCCGCAACCCGTTAGGGCCAGACCCGAAAACCCGATGGGCTGGCCCGATAACCCGGAAAAATTTATATTTTTCAATTTTTTACTCCTAATTCGACACGTCGTTGATTAATTTTATGACATAGATAACTAAAAAAAGGATAACTTTCAATTTTATGGTAAATATATAAAGTATATATTGAATTTTTATTAATATAATAAGTGTTAAATAAATTAATCTCACTAAAATAATATTTAAATTTTTAACATGTATTAAAATTTCACAAAATATCACAAATAATAGTATTTTATGATTGAGTTTAAGCATATATATCAAATTTATCATAATTAAATATTTTATATTTTATAAATATAACTAATTTTCATCATGATTTATTGGATTGTTCGAGCCTTAACCTTATCGGTAGCAACCCGATTAACCCGTCGGGCTAGCCCGAAACCCGAGCTTTTAGGGTTAGGGCCGAACTTTTACAACCCGAAAGAAATCACAACCCGGCAAGCCCGCACCCGATTGACCCGCAATCCGAGTAGGTTTGGCACAAAATCCGATGGGCCGACCCGATTGACATCCCTAAAGGTGAGTACCTTTTTGACTTTTTGGTTTTTTATTTTTATTTTGGTTTATTTTAATGTAGATAATGATATTTTGATGTAATTTTGATGAACAATGGGGTAAAATTGTATGTCCAAATATGAAAAATTTTAAATGTGACCTAAAACTGGGACGGACTTTTATGGCAAAATGTGACTCCAAAACTGGGACGGAGGGAGTTCGTCCTAACAAAGTTAAGTCATTTATTTTTTTTGATAAAAAACAAAACATCTGATCCTCTTACTTTATTTCATCACTTACTTTATGCTCTCTTCATCTTTCCTACTTTTTCCCTCTCTTATTTATTTTACTTTCATTTAATCAATTTAACACAATTTCTTAATCTTCATGCTGGAAAGTTTTGTACCAACTTAATTGGGACGGAGGGTGTAAGAATTAAAAAACTAATCCCTTTGTTCATGTAATGTTGTTCATATTTAACTTTGTGCGGGTTTTAAGAAATGTGAAGAAAAGTGAATGAAAAAAGTTAGTGGAACGTGAGTTGCATATTTATATTCTCCCTCCGTCTCATAAAAATAGTCTTATTTTTCTATTTTAGTCCGTTCAGAAAAATAGCCCCTTTCTATTTTTGGCAAGTCTTTTCTATCTTATAAGGTGGACCACCTTCTCCAATAATAATACTTCAATCACTTTTTTTTTTCTGCATCTCTCATACTTCACCATTTTCACATTAAAACCCGTGTCATCCCTAAAGTCCTTATTTTTATGGGACGTAGGGAGTATAAATTTTGTAATAGAATGTGAGTCTTGTGTTAGTGGAAAGTGAGAACTATGAAAATAAACAAAGTAAACAACATTTCACGGATGAACCGAAATAGTAAAACTAGACAACATTTCAAGGACGGAAGAGTATATAATAATGTTGGATAAATAATTATTATGTATATATGAATATTTATGATTGATTGAGCTTGACATGCCAAACGACCAACTTATCATTTATAAAATTCAAATGAAACGTACATATTTTTGGTCAATGGAATTAAGGACAATTGCTGAAAATATTATGAAGTTTGGTCCGATTTTAGTTAATTCAACAATCTTAAAATCTGCTTAAAGAAGTTATGAAATTTGAATTTGTTCTCAATGATCTCGTCGCGAAAAATTAGGTGGAACTGTATTTGATACGAAAGTCGAGAAAATAATATCCAGACGTCACCATTATTGAGTTAAATGATGTCATATATTAATAATCAAAACAATATCGTTTGGTTAAAAAACGTTATTAAAATATTATATGAAGGCAATCGTATTTTTTTGTCGTGAGATAATTGAGAAAAAATTTTAATTCGTTATTTTTCTAGTTGATTTTAAGAGTTGCGAAATAAACCAAATTTTTACTAAAATTCATACAATTTTTCGGCAATTTTTCCTTCTGATAATGAAATTTAAAAATTTAATTATTTTATCTATTACTCCCTCCGTCCTGGCTAAGATGACACATTGTTTAGTCGGCACGGGATTTTAGGAGTTATTAATTAAAGTGTTTAATTGGAGAGAGAGAAGGTGGATGTAAGAGCATCTCCAATGCCGGCTAGCCAACCGGCTAGCCGAATTCATTGGCTAGCCGACCGGCTAGCCGAACCATTGAGCGAAGCGCCAAATCGGCGAAAAAATCGGCCAATGCGCTGGCCGCCATTGTGGCGTGCCGATCGGCCAGCGCCGTATTTTCGATTTTTTTTAAACCTATATAAACGCGATTTTAGTTTCATTTTCATTTGCACCACTTGTTTTAACGAGTTTTCTCTCTCTCTACCTTTCTGTACAAGAGCATCATCGAGCGATGAGTAATGCGGGTGGTAGCAGTGGTGGTAGTGGTGGGGATGCTGAGGAGTACGAACGGAGGATGAACGAGGCTAAAGAGGCCTACATGAACCGCGAGATGGAGCAGTACATGCGTAGGGTGGAACAGCAGGCGATACCTCGCCCTCCACGGGTTGTCCACCGCCGAGCAGTGATTGATCGGGATCACGTAGCTGCACATCACCGGCTGTATGAAGACTACTTTTCGAGAACCCGCGGTTTCCAGCAAACATGTTCCGGCGGCGTTTTAGAATGCGCACGGAGTTGTTTATGCGTATCGTTGATGCTTTGGAGCGTCGATATCTGTGTTTCCGCTTCAGGCACGATGCGGTTGGAAGACCCGGCCACACCCCTATTCAAAAGTGCACGGCGGCAATCGGGCGGTTGGCCTACGGAGGCGCGGCAGACATGTGGGATGAGTACATCCACATCGGTGAGACGACTACTCTGGATTGTCTGAAGTATTTCTGTGAGGGCGTGATAAACATTTTCGGTGAGGAGTACCTTCGAAGCCATACTCCCCAAGATTGTCGGAATTTGATGCGGATGCACGGGGAGAAGCATGGGTTCCCCGGGATGTTAGGCGGCATAGATTGTATGCATTGGGAGTGGAAGAAGCTGTCCGACTGCCTGGAAGGGGGCCTACACGACCGGCTACAAGTCAAAGAATCCCACGATGATCCTCGAGGCCGTAGCTGATTACCGGCTGTGGATCTGGACATGCGTATTTTGGGGTAGCCGGGTCGAACAACGACCTCAACGTCTTGAACTCGTCTCCCCTCTTCAACGAGAAGTGCCAGGGCGTCGGTCTAGCCGTCTCATTTGTGGCCAACGGCAACCGGCATGATATGGGCTACTACTTGGCGGATGGGATATACCCTAGGTGGCTTGTCTTTGTGAAGACGATCAGGCACACAAGTGATGAAAGGAAGGCCTACTTTGCGGAACGACAGGAGTCGGCGCGCAAGGACGTGGAGCGCGCATTTGGTGTGCTCCGGTCTCGATGGGCGGCAATTAAGGGTCCAACGCGTTTGTGGGATGTCGAGATGCGTTTCCCAAATAATGTACGCCTGCATTATCCTGCACAACATGATCGTCGAAGACGAAGGCGCCTACAACCGACTAGTTGGGCCAATGACGATGAAGCCGGTCCAAGCCACGGAACGGCCACCCCTAGCGTACGACGTGGGGTACCTCTCGATGAAGTTGGTCGCCTCAAGGAATTTGCCGACATGCGCCAAGTGGAAGCTCATATTCAACTCCAAAAGGATATAATTGAAGAGTTGTGGGCACGGAGGACTGCACGCCGATAGTTTTTTTTTTTTTATTATTATGTAATTTGTTTTTAATCTATGTACCTTTTTTTAATGCAATTAATGAATTTTCCCGTATATGTGTCGTAAATTTAATTCCGTAATTTAATCGTAATTTTAATTTCGTAAATGTAGTATATTTTGAATTATTTTTATTGCGGCTGGCCTATGACTGACCTAAATTTGATGTGGCAGGTGGATTTTTAGTGCTGCTGACGTGGTAGGAAGAGAGAGTGGCTGGCCTATGACTGGCTTAAAGGGCAGAAGCCGGGCTCCGGGGTTTAACATCCCTGGGAATCAGATGATGGGGATGATGGCCGGTGCGCCGGGGATGATGCAGGGAGGAACCCGAGGGGGATATGCCGGGGGTTATGCCGTGGGGATGCCGAGGCGTGTAGGAGAAATGGCGCAAGGGCGGTCGAAGCGCACTGGGGTAGGGAAAAAGGCCCTGCATGCGGTATGTTGGATGATGGGGATGATGTGGCAGGGCGGGATGCGGCAGGGGGGGATGCACCACGGTATGCATCCCGGGATGCGGGGGGGGGAATGCAAGGGGTCACCGGGAGAGGACACGGTATATCGTCCCTTTCGCTTGATTTTTTGACGGATTCGTCTCACACGTCGACCCCAGTGGAGAGGCACGGATCAACTGGCGATGACCTTCTGTCATTGCATGATATGGGGATCGATCTCGGGGATCGGGATACTCCGCCTTCAGCCGGGGGCGGGCCGCGCCGAAAGAAAGAAGACGAGGGGAAGGCCAAGCGGTCGACGAGTCATCGCAGCCCGCTGTTGACGACACCCCTGGCCGGAGGAAGTGGATGGAGGATGAGTACGCCGGGGGGTGGCCAGGGGGTGGTTGGAGGTGTGCGACGAACGGCTGGTTGCGAACAACCCGGGTCGTCAACATGTGAGTGAAAGATCGAGAGCTGCCTATAGGAGGCACCGCCCGCACGGGAGGGACTTCGGTGGGGAGGAGGTCCGGAAGGGGTGGGAGCGCATCGAGGGCCGTGGTGGGCCATTTGCGGGTCGTACGCCAACGCTCTCCGTCGGCTCAGTGAGTGGGCAGAATGAGGACGACGCCGGAGGATAGCCGAGAGTCAGTTCCCCTTGGCGGGGAAGTATAAGGAGTTCACCTTCCGGGAGTGCTTCTTGTTGCTGAAGGACTCCGAGAAGTTCGGGCGAGGTGCGACGTTGGGTGGCCGAAGAAGCGGAGGCTGAACTATACCGGCGACTACGGCGGCAGCAGCGGCGGATCCCACGACCTCCCCCGGATGCTGAGGAGTTTCCATCCCCTCCTTCATTTGCTGGTCGCCCCCGCCCGGTTGGACGAAGCGGGCGCAACGGGCTGCGAGGGGCGGATCCCCCCTATCGCCCGCGAGGTCCAGGTCCTCCTCCGCCCTCCACTCGAGTACACTCTCCATTCGCGTAACCATACGCGGGATCAGATGTACATGGTCTTCCAAGATTGGAGGACCGCCACTGACCCCACGGAGAAGATGTTTCTTCACTCGATGCTCGAGAGCATGCGGGTTGATTTGGAGATCGCGAGGGCACGGCTAGCGGGTTCCGACGTGGGCTCAGATACCACGGGTGAGAATCATGTAGATAAGAGTACAAAAAAGAAGTGACTCAACTTAGTTGGGACGGAAGGAGTACTTTATTCTTTACACCTAACTCACAAAATAATACTCCCTCCGTTCCACAGTAATAGAGGCATTTCATTTTGCGCACTTATTTAAAAAAAATAATTATAAATAGTTAAAGTGAAGAAAAAGTAAAATAAGACAAAGAATATTGTAGATAAGATTCTTCTCTACATTATTCTTACTTTTACTTTACTCTCTCTCCACTTTAATTATTTAATATCATTTTTTCACAACGAGTACTGAAATTGAAATGCCTCTATTACTATAGAACGGAGGGAGTACTATATAAAATCCGATGCCAGAAGAGAAATGTTCTACTTAGAATGAAACAAAGGTTGTATAAATTTTAAAAACCCATGAAGAATTAATTTAATTTCTGCGCAAACTCAGTCTAGCCTGGACCACGACCCTAAATATCTTGCTCAGTCCAACTTATTTAACAACCCCAATCAAAATCATCATTGAAGTAGTTTAGTTAGTTAATTTCAAATACTAAGATGGAAGAATATCCAATCATTTAATCATCATTGAAGTTTTGAAGTGTTAGGGTCAAATCATCGGGCCAAGTCACCCATCAGACAAGGTTGTCAGGTTGGATTAAAATGTGTAACCCTAAACCTTATAGTAGTAATTATGTGGGCTATTTAGATTAGTCCGAAACCATGCACTGACCTCCTAATAATAATTTGGTCGTATTATTATTTATCCATGTTAGATTGAATCATTGAACAATGGAGTTACAACTCACATACCATTGCTCGACTATAGAAAACATTATTTTGCGAGCATAATTATATCAATGACGAAATGTCCATCCAGGTATCATCCCAACTTTATTCTATAAATAGTGAAGTTTAAAGTTCAAATCTGACTACTATTCGGCTATTCCTCCCCAAACTTATAAAATAAATAATTATAATAACATACGCCTTTCATTCTATAAAAGACTAATTTAGAAAATATATGAATTTTAATGAGTAATTGGCAGACTAAAGCAACTATAGAAAAAAAAAATGAGTAAAGTATAGTAATAAGAGAATAAGACTCATTTAATTAAAAAGGAATTTTTTTTCTTAAACAAAAATACCGTATTAATATATTTTTATAGGATAAATTAAAATAGCAAAAATAATTTATTTTTATGGGACGAAGAGATAGGCTCAAATTGAATAAATTTCGTACCGTCCTCTTTACATTATGAAAGAAGGAGATAAAAAATTTGAATATTTCGTTAACGTGTTCATGAGTATGAGAACAAATTCATTCAATATTTCAACTTTACGACTGGCACTACCAATTAGAGCAAACTCATTTAACAAATACTACGAAAAAAGCTGCTCCCTAATGTATTATATATGACTAACCAAATAATGAACAAGTATAATAATCAGCTGTCGAATATCATCAAATACCTAATTAAAGCTTATCACCGAACAAATCTACACCGACTAACCAACCGACTAATATCATTAAATTGGCATCATTTGCAATTAATTCTAATTTGTTTAGAATTAAATTAGAATTACCTAATTATGTAGTGCGTGAATTACACGCCTTGAACGAAAACTTCTAATTAAAATATTATCATTGTAGGGTTGTGATGAATTGATAATTATAGCAATCCTACATAAGAATAATTTTTAGTTATTAAATTAGGAAATTTAGCGATTGAAATAACGATACGTGAATAATATTTTATATTTAAAAAATTATTAAATAAATTATAAAGTGATAATGTCAATTTATATACGTAGGTAATTAATCACTTTATGTCATCAAAATTATTTCAAAATTTTAAATTAATATAACTCTATCAATTTATATTATTTTTTCACAAAAAAATATATCAAATTAAAGATAATTTTATAGAATTCTAATGAGATTTCAATTGCATATGTTCAGACGATGTTCAGATGAGGAAATTTGATAGTTTTTATTTCAATTTTTCATAAATGTTGATAAGAAGTTTTTATATCAACACATGCATCAAATATTTTCAATATAATACATGTACAATATCAATAAAACTGTGTTGATATTTTCGTGTACATTTATTGAAATACTCATGTCATTGTGTTGATATTTGTAATACACTATGTTGATATAAAAAACCACGAAAATTATCATATGATAACACAGTGACGATCTTACCCCTTTTGTTGATATTTTGTTTACTATTTATTTAAATTCGTGAACTTTAATCTCATCCACTCATCTAAAAATCTAAAAGTGTAAATTCAGTTTTAGTTTTGGATAGGGATGTCAATCGGGCCAGTCCACCGGGTTTTGGGCCAACCCTATTCGGGTTGCGGGCCAATCGGGTGTCGGCTAATCGGGTTGTGATTTTTTTGGGTTATAAAAAGTTCAACCCTAACCCTAAAAGCTCGGGTTTCGGGCTAGCCCAACGGATTAATCGGGTTGGCGCACGGGTTGCGTGACTAAAATACCCTCTTAAATTCTGAAAATTATATATTTTGTTTATAGAATGCACAATCCAAAATATGTGGTCCACATTCAATTCTTTGTTATCATTCGATCTCTAGTTGTCATCTTAATGCACCCTTATCCCTAAGTCGACACTATCTTCAAAAAACCGTTTATCCATCTCTTATATAATTAAATCCACAACGTTATTATTGCAACCATCGTAAGTTAATGACAAGTAAATATATCGATAAACAATATGAATTAAAATATTAGATTACCCGATAAAAAATCTTTACACGATAATGATGTAAATTTGTCATCAACTTTGCTCCATGCTTTTTCCAACCATGACGTAGTATGATGTCTTCCATATAATAACTAGCGAAATATTGTGCAACTCACAAAATCTATTTGTTTGGTCTAATATGACTTTGGATCGACGATATAACTCTGCTCCATCCATCTGCAATTGATGTTTCACACTTTAGACCATTGATATGGCTGGTACAATGTTTTGATCAATCCATTATAAAGCAAGAGACAATTCATTATTAGTTCCTAATCAGTGTTTGATCAAGTGCAAAGTAAAAACAAACTCATAATTATTCATCATTTCAATCAAACCTTCAGTAGTACTTCTATTATCAGGAGAAGTGGTATCATCTCTAACATTTTTCAACACATTCTCAACCTAAGGCCACATGGAGCAAAAACGAACCAATGTAGAGTAATGTGAGCCCCAACAAGTGACTCTTGGTCTTACCAAACAAGTTTCTTGACTTTGACCTCTTCCACTAGTCACTTGTTCATTTTTAAGTTGTGCAACTAAGCTTTATGTTGGAAAAAAATTGCTCAACCTGCGTTTTGAGGTGTAGTTCCTCCTTAAGTTATACTTCCTCCGTCCTAAGGTAGTTGAGTCATATTCCTTTGTGGGTTGTCTCAAGGTAGTTGAGTCATTTTCTTTTATGGCAAACACTTTATCTTCCTCATACTTTACTCTCTCTATATATGTTTTACTTATTCTTTTTCTTACTTTACTCTCTACACTTTAATTAATCTTTTATACAGCAATTTCTTAAATCCAATACCAAAAGAAATACCCCAACTACCTTGGAACGGAGGGAGTATAATTTTTCTTATTATGGCGATGGTGCAAGCGATTTCAGCAACAAATGGTGAAAATCCCAATTTGAGTAACATTTTCATCAATTATGTTTTTGGAGGAAAGCTCGACAAGAAGAAGAGGATGTTCGGGATGGGAACCTAGCCTCCTGGTCAACACCTCAACACAGTATGCACAAGCAACTACCTCAACCAGCTTGGATCCTTCCTTGAGAGATGAATTGCTCGAGGAAATATCAAACAGGGAGGAATTAATGGGGGAATTAAGGGGGAAATATTGTAGGAAATAAAGGAAGAATTAGGGAAGAAATTGTGGAAAGATTTAAATGTGCAAAAGAGTAAATGGAAATTAATCATGTGGCGACGGAAGAGAAGATGAACTAGTTCATGATGTCCCAACAGTCCCACCAATCACGTCACATCGATGATGATTTGTCACAAACTTGATACTTATTATTCCCTCTGTCCCGACTAAGATGACACATTGCTTAGCCGGCACGGGGTTTTAGGAGTTATTGGTTAAAGTGTTTAATTGGAGAGAGAAAATGTGGGTGTAGGTATTAAAGTAAAGAGATGAAGATAGATGGATATTTTAATCGGAGTGAGAAAAAGTGGTTTGAGTGTATTAATTGGAGAGAGAAAGTTACCAAAAAAGAAAATGTGTCATCTTAGTTGGGACAAACTAAAAAGAAAAACGTGTCATCTTAAGCGGGACGGAGGGAGTACAAACTAAATTCAAATTCGCTGCTTTGTGTTTTCTTGCTCCTTACTTTGGTTGCTTTTAACTTATTTATTAAATTTCCATTATCTTGACTATTGTTATTGATTTGATGTTATAACAAAAAATAAATGATTGTATAAATGAAAATAGGTGATTCAGATTGTAAATTATGAAATTAATTTGTAAAAATTCCAAAGGATTACCTACGGAATTAGAGCGGGATAAGTACATCGGTAAGTACCAACGCTTGTCGTCTTAAAATCACCGACGATGGATTTCCGTCGGAGATATCATTGACGGACTATTTTGTGACGATAAATATTACTAGGAACATGCAATTTATTACCGATTGATAATTTCCGTACGTAAATAGTGCTACCAACGGCAAAATAGGTTTTATAAACAAAAATTTACCCTTTTTTTTAGCATTTGGTTAATATTTGAACTGGGCATCGATTAACTTATATTAAAGTTTAGTTATCAATTTACCGATGATCATTCGGTTTTAGTTTGATTACAAGTTAATCTATGATTTATTAATACTAATTAAATTTACGGTTTCAAGTTTAAGAAATTTATAATTTAATTATTACAGTAACTTTTTATTTTTCAATATTAAATTCTTAATTTTGGAACGTTACTACGAACCTCTATCAAAAAATTACCATACATATTTTTAACTCATTTATTAAATGTTTTAAAGCTTCATAGTTAATTTACCATGCAATAAATTAAAATTTGATATATAATATTATTCTATTGATAATACTCCCTCCGTCCCGCTTTAGCAGTCTCATTAACTTTTCTGCCCTCTTTTTGTAGAAATGATAAAAAATAGTTAAAGAGGAGAAATGGTAAATTAAGAGAGAGAATAATATGGAGAAGAGTCTTATCTACATTATTGTCTCTCTTATTTTACCATTTCTCCACTTTAACTATTTTTTATTATTTTTACAAAAAGATGACAGAAAAGTCAATGAGACTGCTAAAGCGGGACGAAGGGAGTAATTGAGTTCACATTTTTAATTATAATAATTTCATAACTTTGATTTAATTTTTTAAGTGTGAATATTTTAATTCTTACTATTTTAAATAAGGAGAAAAATTGACAAACTTGTACTCCCTCCGTTCCATACTAGTAGAGTCATTTCATTTTCCGCACTCGTTTTGAAAAAATAATTATACATAGTTAAAGTGGAAAAAATAAAGTAAGAGAGAGAATATTGTAGATAAGACTCTTCTCAACATTATTCTTTCTTTTACTTTATTCTTTCTTCACTTTAATTATTTATTATAATTTTTCCAAAACTGAATGCAGAAAATGAAATGACTCTACTACTGTAAAACGGATGGATGGAGTAGAATATATCAAAAATGAAAAAGTATATAGTTACATTAATTAAGCACCACTTTCATTTGCCATATTAATTACAAAAAACATAGGGGTATATTAGTCGAGATATATTAGTCAAGATATAAATTATACTTATGACAAAAAAACAATCGGGTATTATGGCATGTATGTTTTTAAATCACTACCCTAATTATTAGGGATGTCAATTGGGCTAACCTGCTCGGGTTTGGGCCAATCCACTTGGGTTGTCGGGCTATTTAGATGCGGGTTTTTCGGGCTATAAATTTTCGGCCTTAACCCTAAATCTTCGGGTTTCGAGCTAACCCACGGGCTATTCGGGTCAATAGTAATCTTATATGTTACTTTCTATCCAATCCAATATTCTAATTATTAAAAAGCAGACTGTTGCAAATAGTAAAGTATTATCAAAGTAATCAAGAGAAAGAAAATAATAGCAATTGAAATTTGAAACAAAATAGATAAATATATCGTTAATTAATAGCACGCATTAATCTGACTACAATTAACTAGAAATCATGCATTCCATATAACCCTAACTTTTAATTTGAGAGAGAAGACTAATTACCATATATTCTTCATATCAATGTTGCACTAGTATTTAATATTGATATTACCAAATATACTTCATATAAGTATATAATCCAAAATTTTAATTATATTTTTATATTAAATGTTCAACCCGTGGGCTAACCCGCAACCCACTCGGGCCAGCCCGCATAACCCGTTGATAAACGGGTTAGCCCGTGTAGCCCGCTTCTGAATATGGGTTGCGATTTTTCGGCCCTAACCCTATGATTTTACTGGATAATTCGGGTCGACCCGTGGGCTTCGGGCTAGATTGACATCCCTACTAATTATATTTAATAAATAACTACATAAATTTACTTCATTTCTAATTTTTATTTCCTTTGGATCTATTTTACGTAAAGATACGTGTTGCAAATTTTTTTTTTTTTTTTCTTTTTTAATCATGTGTCCATCTAAATGTGAACTGCAATATTCGATTATAATTTCTTAAATCCCAACTATAAATTCAACAAATTCCCATAAAAGGTTATTTCAACAAACAATATACATATACATTTTTGCACACGATTTAATGCGCAAAGCGACAAATCTCATAAACACCGTCCAAAGTTCTATTCTTAGCTGTAGAATGATATCCTGACGCAATGTATTATATGGAATTAATTCCAAAAGTATAAGAAAGTAAAAATGCATGACATATCTTTGAAAAAGAGTTAATTGACATTAATGAATGAAACTCTGAGTTATTTGTAACTAATGCATGAAGGGAACTCAAAACTTTTTAAAATATAGTCATAATCTCATTGTGTATTAGTAGTATTTTAAATTTGGTATTGAAAAGGGAAAGGGTAGATTTTGTTCTATTGTTGAATCGTTTTCTTAAAATTTTCATTTTTCACTATTTAGGTAGTTATCGTTTCATACCTATTGTATCACTTTTTGGAATTAAATGTCTTGCAAATTTTTGTTATGCAATCGAAATGTTGATGTGAAAGGCGAAATAACATGTTAATTACTCAAAATTACACGTCAATTACCTGATCGGCATTTAATTTCAGTGTCCACGTCGATATTTTAATAGCCAATTTTTTTTTTAGAATATTTTATTCTACAAAATGAAACGATGGGTATTAAATAGTAATTATCTAAACGGCGGACATTTTCGAGAAAACGACACAAACAATAAGACAAAATCGACCCTATTTCCATTTGAAAATCTTGAGTTGGAACACCATATTTCAACGTTATAGATAAATGTTATATTTATTAGCATTCTTAAGGAATCGTTTTAATTTGTTACAAATTAAACACAACTTCGATCACCATAAAGTTGTCGTGACACGTTTCGCCAAAGTTAACATCCATAAATAACGGTTCAACTTCAATATAACTTGTCGTGACACGTTTCGCCAAAGTTAACATCCACAAGCAACGATTCAACTTCTATATAACTTGTCGTGACGCGTTTGACCAAAGTTAACATCGCGAAATAACGTAAATAATATAATTATGAAATATAAAAACAATATTGTTGATAGAAAGTTAAGATCCTATCTCAAACAATAGGATAATTTCACCGACATCAAGGATAATGGCATGTAAATGAAAATGACATTGAATGCAACTGACCTATTCGTAATGAATGATTCTTTTTATTATCAAAAAAAGGAAAATTTAACAAACTGGCACACGCGTATATAAACGATTGACTTTTCTTCAAAAAAAAAACACACACACAACTTGATAAGTGAGTGAATTGCTCGAATTGTTTCGTCGGAAATGGCAATAGTTGACGATCACCGCCACAAGAAGTGGGGGATTTTCCGGTTGTGGCAAAGTCAGTCACACCAAAACGGCGTCGTTAGCCGCTCGTTCATTGCGAAATTGCTCTTCCCTGGACGGCGGAAGCTCAGTCTCGATCCTTCCAACAAACTCTACTTCCCATGTTAGTTGCTTCATTTCTCGATTATTCGTAACTAAATTTTGATTTTAATTTTACTGATTACGCTGTGATTGCGTTTTTAAGATGAGCCGGGAAAGCAGGGCCGAAGCGCTGTGCGGATCAAGAATTCCAGCAACTCTCACGTTGCCTTCAAGGTCTGATGTGAACTTACTTCGATACTCACCTATTTTATTTGAAATTATTGACCTTTATGTTGGGAAGTGAAATAAAAATAAATATAAATATATCGTACATCGAACTGACACTACTGTATAAGTCGATTAGACCACTCCTCCTATCACTAATTCGTTTTAGGATCATTTTGCACATCGTTCATTCACATTTATTTGCCTTTGGCCTGTAAATTCAATATCTATGTGTGGCAATAGTGAAATAAAAGTTTGTTTTTTTGTGTCAATAGTTTCAAACTACTGCACCGAAGAGTAGTTATATGCGACCACCTGGAGGTATCCTTGCTCCTGGACAAAGCCTAATAGCTACTGGTAACTATGGTCATTTATTTTAATTGAAAATAAAAGAAACAAAATCATGATTTTAATTGATATATTTATTGACAGTATTCAAGTTTATGGAGCTTCCTCAAAACAATGAGAAGCGCAAGGCTAAGTTCAAAATTATCAGTCTTAAGGTGAAACAAGGAACTGATTATGCGCCTGAACTGGTAAGTGTTGTGAACTACTAATATCGGATATCGAATCTTAGATATTTTTATGAGCAGTTTGAGATTTTGATGCAGTTTGATGAGCAAAGGGATGAAGTGGTGGTTGAGCGCGTGCTGCAGGTTGTTTACCTAGATCCAGAGCGCCCTAATCCGGTAAGTTTTTAATCAACGATCGATCACCTTCTTTCACAGTTAGACCATGATGACACTGTGTGATTTTAGGCACTGGAAAAGCTGGAGCGCCAACTGGCTGAGGCCGATGCTGCAATAGAAACCCGCAAAAAGCCCCGAGCAAATGCAGGTCCGAAGATGATAGGCGAAGGTCATGTTATAGAAGAATGGGTGAGTTTTTCCTTTTTAACTTTCATAAAAAACACATCCAAATCATATGTTGATGTTGATGTTGATGTTGATATTGATTTTGATCTCACAGAGAGAACGAAGGGAAAAATATCTCGCTAGGCAGCGGGTTCAGGCAGTAGATTCAGCGTGATTTTGGTTGTTTTCATTTGATTTCTGATCGAACTTCTTTGGATGGTCCACGACTGGGAAAGTTATTAGTTATTACTGCTTCTGTAGTGTACGGTTAAATTGAAATCAAATATATGTAGTAATAAATAGTTTTTCTCCGTATTCTCTATTTGTTATCACGCATATATATTTGGGAGGAAAATTGTTTGTTAAATTTTTTATTAAAATTTATAACTTTCAAATTATGTCAATCAAAATACAATTTTTACTTGCAAACCCCGATCTAGCTTCCATGCAACATGACACTGCAAAATTCAGATAATGAAACCTTAAAATGTAGATGTCAATAATGCAAATTAGGGGTTGGGGAGTTCTAAAGCCTGTCCTATCGATTCTGTCAAAAAGATAATGTTCTTTGCAAAATGAAACATATTTTTTAAGAGGATTATATATCAATTAGAACAATTAACTTAAAAATGTAAATTTTACAAATTTTTCTTACAGATATAATCACAAACTTAAAATAGAGGGAACGGAATAAAAAGATTGTGAGTAAAAGTTTCATAAACCCAAACTTTAATGAACAGAACTGAAGATCCTATAAGAATGCTACTGTCATTTGTCATTTGTCATTTGTCATTTGTCATCCGTCAAATCTAAAATTCAGCGGGCAAGATATAATGTCAATTTGTCATTTGTCCAATTTTTGGGGGCTGAAATTTAGTTTACTACTATAATTTAAAATTAGTTCAATTCAATAAACTTTTTAAGTAATTATTCCTCCATTCCATGGAAATGAGTCATTCAGAATTAGCATATGATTTAATATGTGTTGGTAAATAAGAGACAAGAAGAAGAAAAAAATAATTGAAATTGTATAATTTATCATAAATGAATATGGATTATTTCTATAAGACGGACGAAAATAAATATATGGTATATGGGATGGAAGGAGTTTCAATTTTTTTGAAATAATGATGATTTAAAATAATAATTATAACATCTATATAAGAATAATATTTTCATTATCACACCAAACCTTAAAATAACCATAACTAATTATACAAAATTAATAAATTTAATTTACGACAAAATATGATACTATATGCCAAATGATTATATACAACGTGATAGGGGAGCACTATGTGCCACCATAGATAGATAACACCATACCACCAATATGTCCGTTAGATCTCATTTATGGACGTCTAGGACTAAATTTCGTGAACAGAACACGGATTGCAGTCTAATGTATTAGATATTGCTGGCGTGGTAAACTGCAATATTATTGTGGTAAGACCGCAATAGTCAATGAATAACACTGCAATATGGTAATATAAAAATTAAAGATTTCCTATTTTACCCCTCCGTGTTTTTAATTGATTCAGCAAAATTAAAATTTGCTGCCACATGGCAACTTGACAAACATACGATTTTCAGATCCAATAACCTAAAATGGTGGTATGATGTCATAGTAAAGAGTTTTGTCATTTTAATACCTCCCATATAACTAATTTAAATTACATATTTGGGCTATCTTCATCCATAACTATAATTCAATCAACAATATTCATTTATCTATTATTTATAAATTTATACTCATATATTTAATCCTTTTTATTCAATTACTATTTATCGTCCTAAAAATAAATAAGCCCCACATCAAATAATAGTAGTAGTAAAATTAAAATGAGAAGGGTGAAACCGCTTCTTTTTCGACAGAAAGCATGGCTGCCCGCCACTAGACGTTTAGCCTTCCTCTATGCAACTCCGTTCGATCTACCAATTGCAATATTAAATTACAATTTTAATTTTAAAAATATTATATATTCAAACCGTCAATTACTTGCCTTTTTCTTCATTGAACAGTGAATTATTACTATTTGTTTGTGTCTTTTTAATAGCAAGGCCGAAAGAAGCTACGAGTGCCCCGCCCCCGCCTAGGAGAAACAAGCTATACACACCCTTTGCAAATCCAATAAATCAATCCACAGGTATTTATTTGGAAATAATCAACTCAATTCTCTCTTTATAATGTTATAATTACATTTTTCACATCTACTCCTTTTAACTTTAGCATAGGGTTTTGATCTATGTAAAACTCATTCTTAATACAAAAATGCAGAATCAAGCACACGAAGGTCATTTTTAGGTTATCGTAAGCTTATTTTTACATCAATATAGTAAGGATGACATAAAATGATCTTAACATGACCTCAAACCCGAATTTTATAATATGACCTAAAACTGCTTTATAATGACCCTCTGTGTTTTTATTTAATTATTGACTATTATATTGTCAAATCTCATGGTCAGAATTTGGTTTTAATTTTTTGTATTAAGATCAATTTTTGTGTTGATCATTTTCCACATATAAAAACACATTTTTTTGTGTAGAATGAGAAAAAAGATACAAACTTTAAAAAATATATATACAAACTAGTGTCCATCATTAATGAAGTACTCCATCAAAATAGTGTGTTAAATTGATGTTGAACAAAGTAAAGATAAATGTTGGCAATGAAAAGATCATAAACGCGAAGGAGGTGAATGAAATTCGGCCACGATTCGTTCGAGCAGTCCATGACGGGTATAACTGAATTTCAACTTGTTAGTGCAAGAATAATGTTAAAAGGGATTTGGTCTTAAGAATCATAAATTTTTGGTAAATTTTGATGTTTCCTATGAACTTTAAAAGTTGTCTTAAAAATCACAAATTTTTGAAATTGTGCCAATATCCCCAGTCGAACATGTATATAAATTTTCCGGCATAGACACATCTTATATGGAAAGTTGAGACATATATGTGGCAATGATTGGTTTTAACCCAAACGACGTCGTTTCAAAGACTATTTCATGCAATTTTGAACCCCAAAAAAAAGGAGATTAGAAAAAAGATTTTAACCTAATTCAGTCACAATTTTCGTGACCACTTTCACCGGTGGACTTAAATTTTAGTTGTTCACAGATCTGAAGTCATGTCGTCTTCCCAATCAAGTCCTTTTCAATTTTGACTAGTTTTTTCCACCCAAAGGTTCATGGTCGAGTACGAAGAACATCACGTGGAGAAGACGCAAGCAATCTACGATTCTTTTGATAATATAGTACTCCCTCCGTTCCATAGTAATGGAAGCGAAACTTTTCGGCACGGAGATTAAGAAAAATTGTATTAGGTGAGTTAAGTAAAGGGAGAATAAAGTGGAAAATGAAAAAGGTAAAGAGATGAAGAGAGGAAAAAGTAAGAGAGAGTAAAGTAGGTGTGGAAAAATGTGTTGACTTTTACTAAAAAGGGAAATGACTTTATTACTATGGAACGTACCAAAATGGTAAAATGACTCTATTACTATGGAACGGAGGGAGTATGTAACTAAAAACCATAGGAAAAACTCATGATTTAGGGATTAAATTTTCTTAAGCATGAATTAATGTGCATTATTCTTGTATACAATTGATTGTCTAAAAATTTGATTGATTGTTCCATCCTCAGTCAAATAGATTCATATTATGATTTATTTATTAACTATGCACGACTTCCATTGTGAAGGAGCACCAAACCCCAGCACTATATATGTGTCATGTTATTGTTAAACTTGCTCTTTGTTGGCCATATACGATAAAAGGTGTTGTGCCCTTCATAAACTCAAGCCAGAGTTCTACATTCATTGATTGTGGCCCGATGAAGAAACATGTCCCGTATCTACCCAAGTGGCCCGATGAAGAAACCTGTCCCGTATCTACCCAAATGTATGACGAAAAACGTTTTAATGAAAAATCTGTTAGGAAGGTATGTCTATGTCTAAATTAGTAAGTAAATGTTTTATAGAAATATTTTTAATACAAAATTAAAATGTTTTTAGATGTTTAAACTCTACGAAGAAAGGATCTTAACTCTTAAGAATGTTTCCAAACTTGAAAGCTCTAAAGAATTCTAAATCTATGGACATTTTAAGAAAGAATACATGAAGCACAGTGTTATAGGTTGTTTTGATGAGCCTATGTACATGTATTATACCCTAGCTTCAAGGGAGACAATGCATAAAAGTAAGGCGCGAGAAATCGACGATCATCACGTGGAGAAGGCGCGAGCAATCGACGATTCTTTGGAGAATTAAATCTGTAGCTCTAAACTGTAGAAATCATGTTTAGGATTTACTTTCTATGAGCATGAATTATTTGCATTCTATCATGCAATTATCTGTTTAACATGTGAATTGATTAATCGCATAATCGGTCAAATAAATCCGTGTCTGATTTATATTTTGTACAAGTCTTCCATTGTGCAAGGGGCACCAAACCCCAACAAATAGCTCTTTCTTTTCATCATGTAGAAGCACCACACCTAAGATATCATGCTAAAATAAATGGAAGAAATAGTAAAACATCACAACATTTGCCTCGTTTGAAACGCCATGCTTGGGATAAGAAAAGTTTGGAGCTTTACCATTTAATGAGAAAGAGAAACAACAGGCTACTGCCTTTTTACCCAAACTCAGTAGCAGTAACAACTTAACATTTCTAAATTCTTTAATCATGTATGGACACCAAACCAAAGAAATCCTTACATGCTCGTAAGATTTTAGCCAATCTACTGCCGATTTCTTTGAAGAACATCTATAATCTGCCTAACGCTAAAACTACGGAACAAGAACAGACTCTGCGAACTCAAGGTTTAATAGACCAAGCTTTAAAGGATAAGAAAGAGATAGATGACTTAGCTTAGTGCGTAAGGCTGTCCGGCGGAAGCCGAGTGATGACGGAGCCCCGGAGATCACTGCGGGACAGCGACGAACCGGCGGTGGCACTAGTTTGAGAAGCGGACCGAGCAGCGACGGTGACCACAGAAAGGCGCCGGCGCTGGACGGAGGAAACTCGCGTGCCTCGTGGTGTAGCGGCTGTCATCGGAGATCCTCACTCTCAATTAACAGTGCCGTTTTAAGGGAAGCTAACTGTAGCGTCTATTAAGTGGATCTAACTCGCTAGAACTCTGTCACAGTTATGAAGCAAGTTATATGTACACAATTGTGTCACTCAATCATGCAGCATCAAAATTACTTAGGGAAGAAATAAAGTAAAAACAAAACGGATATTAAATAGAAAAAGGAATTTGTATAACCAAAGTCTTTGCTAACACATCCCTAGAATCCTATGAGTTTAGTTACACATAAATGAATAAGCTAAAAACATAGATTGAAGGGAAGACAATTTGAACATAAAACTAAAGCAAATAAAACCTGTAGGTTGAATCCTTGTCGTTCTTGATATTCTTGAAATCCTTCTCCAACTCATTGCACCAATGAAGTACTCTAGGTCTTTGATCTCTATGAAGTAGTTTGCAAGTAGAAGTTTTCTCTTTTTGATGAAGCTTGAGGTCTTATTTTTAGAGGGAAAGCCATTCCTTGTTGTAGGGACTTTAATAAAGAAGTGGACAGATATTTGTAATGATCTAATTAATATGCGAGATTCTAGAATTTTTCCTAATGAAAGAATAAAAGGAATTTAATAGGAGGCATGCATTCTAATGAGATTTTGTCTCTAGTCTAATTAGTATGTTGTTATGTTATGTTTTTCACAAAGGACTATCTCCGCGAGTTAAGATCAGAGCGAGAAATTCAAGTTAAGGAATTTAAGCGAATGAGGTGGGCTTTCAGTTTACTATAAAATTTTTATGAGAGTATTATTGTGGGCTTTCTTTTTAATGTATAGTATTTACAATAAGTATATTGTGGGCTTTCCAGTTCGTAGTTTTTATGAAAAGTATTTTGCGAGCTTTCTATTGTGATAATATGTGGGCTTTCTTGTTAAAGTTACAGTTTTTACGAAAAGTATTTTACGAGCTTTCTATTGTGATATGATATTACCTGAGCCTTATATGATATACTTTCAGTTATTTATGTTCCCAGTATGTTTTGCACTATGAATGCAGTTCAGTTATTTACGTTCCCAGTACGAATGCTTTCAGTACGTTTTGTTTTGCCAAGTTTTGTTTTGAACTTTGCCTATCTGTTTGTCTAGCAAGGGCGACGTCCCTACTAGACCATTTCAGTTTAAAGAAATTCCGATTTGTAAGTGGGGTAAGCCCATACATACCCAGTTCACACAGTTTCAGATATGGCATTAGTTCCAGGAAAATAGACTACAGTCAAAGATTTTACTTAGAAAATGCTTTTAGTGTCCTCGGGCCTTTCAAGATAAAACCCCGAGCTCACTCAGTAGTGGCTTGACAAAACCAGTTACTTTTCAGTAAAATATATTTCCGCACGTGTCCACTGAGTACACCAAGTACTCAGCCCTGCATTTGTTTTAAAAATGTGCAGGTTGAGCAGTGATGACGGCGGGTGGTGTTGAGCATAGACGATGAAGATCCTTCGATAGAATAGTACTTGGATGGTCATGTCTCCATACACGTATAGATGCCCATGGTTCGTAAACCGGCGGTTCTGGTTCGGAACTGCCGGTTCCGGTTTCGCGAAATGTGGAACCTGGCGGTTCCGGTTCCGGTTCCGAACCGCCGGTTTTCGTACGGTTCTCACGGTTCCGGTTCGGTTTTGGCGGTTCCAACGGTTTTTTTTTTTTTTTTTTTTTTTTTTTTTTTTTTGCTATATAATTTGGAATTTCATGAAATGGGGGGAAAAAGGAAAAAATTGAAAAGGGCTTGAACTCAACTTAAACTTTCAAAGTTAAACTTTTCAAATTTAAGTTGAGTTGCCTACGTATCCACAATTTTATTGAGGAATCAAAGCCCACGTAGTTCTCTTACCTTGCTTACCTTTTTGGCCGGCCGTGCTCGCCGTTCACCGCCCCCCCGTCATTGATATTGTTGAGCGCCTTCGCTTCCGACCTCGTCATCGGTGGAAAACTCTTCACCATCACTCTCTACACGAAAGTCGAAATCCGGCTCTTGTGCTCTCATGTCCGCCTTTGCCCAATCATCAAGTAACATAGTGGCTTCCATGTTTTTGGCGGAGAGATTGCTCCTTTTGTCGTCTAGGACACAACCGCCGACACTAAAAGCTTGCTCCACGGCGACGGTGGAAGCGGGAACGGCGAAAATCTCCTTAGCCATTATCGAAAGTATCGGAAACTCTTTGTCATGTGTTCCCCACCAATCAAGGACGTCAATTTGTTGAGTAGGGGGACCTGGATTTTGAAAAATAGAGCGCGATTCCAAATATATATCTAACTCACTAGTAGCTCTAGTCCTATTGGTTGTAGCACCGTATAGATCTTGCAATTGTGATACTACGTCGGGATCAATCATGACATTGCTATAATTCCCGCCACCAAAATCAAATGTCGAAGGACTAGGAGGAGCACGTACCTGGTGAATGGTGTTATATCGCATTTCATATTCCCCGTAGAGAGCACGAAGCGCACTATCTAACCTTAGTTTGATTTCTTCAACATTCGGAAGATTTAGTTCGAAGCTTTCTCCTCTTGTCAAGCCCATTTCGCGAAGTTGAGAAAAATCCAAATCGTGCAAACAACCATAGTACATGTCTAAAATTTTATGCACACCATGCAACTTCCACTTTGGATCCAAGCATTTTGCAATCAAAAACACATTTGGAATACGCGCAAAATATTTCAACCATATAAAACAAAATAGCCTTCAACTCAATGAATTGAGTATTTTTCACACATGTCTTAAAACCAATTGCCACATACATGCAATGCTCCAAAACGCGCACAGAAGTAGGATAATAAACACCGGATAACTCAACAGTGGCATTTTTGAAAGCTTGGAATAATCGAAACAAATCCATGTTGTGGTCCCAACAAGAGGGTATCAAAAGCAAATCAGAAGGAACATGCGGGCAAGTTCTAAAAAAATCACATAAATACTCAATGTGGTTCAAAGTCGACTCCAACATATCGTACGTCGAGTTCCAACGAGTTGAAACATCCAAACGAAAATTGGTGTACCTGCACTGCTTGCTATGACAATATTTCTTCCAAGCTCTACCAATAGGAGCTTTGTTATGAATCAATTTAACAGCAGTTCTAATAGGATCAACATACTTTTGCCACAAATCGATCGCATCTTGAACACACAAATTCAAAATATGAGCAATACATCGCACATGAAAATATTTGCCATCAATAACAGGAGAACATGCACTGATGAGATCATCTATACTAGCAGTGTTAGCACTTGCATTATCAAAACCAACAGAAAAAATTTTATTGATCAATTGAAATTCATTCAAAACTTGAATGATCAATTGAGCAATTGCTTGTGCAGTGTGTGGTGCGGGAAATTCCCGAAATGCAATCAAACGTTTGTTCAAAGTCCAACTGTGATCAACGAAATGCACAGTAATGCCCATATATGAATTTTTGCAAAAACAATCAGTCCACACATCAGAGCAAATCGAAACTTTATGACCCAAGTTAACAATAAACGTACCTAATTGCACCTTCTTTTCCATGCATTGTCTAACAACAGCTCGAGTCATAGAAGTTCGACTCAATTTTCTTGCAGCGGCATTATAAACTTGTCGCATACTCGACTCAAAAGCATCGTTATCAAAAGCATTGAATGGAAAATGTTTCATCACAGCAAATCTAGACATCACATTAAGAGCATTTTTATGATCATATTTTAAAAGAGTATTGCTACACATACCTGATGTTTGGGATGAACCCGTCCCACTCCCGGTCCCGCCTCCATGTTGAAAGTTGAGTTGAGTTTGGGTTGGAGCGATACCAAACTCGACCGGATGCGCTTTCTCCATGTGACGGGTAAATGTACCATATCCTCCACTCTTTCGTAATGTGTATACGTTTTCACAATAGTTGCAATACACATTAAAAGTGTTCGGATCGGTACTATCTCGTACCTTCTTGAAATGTTTGACCATGATATCTGAGGTTAAAGTCCTTTCAACTGGTTTAGGAGGTTGAGGAGGGTGTCCACGACCACGACCACGACGACTCCTTGGTGGTGGTGGTGGGGGTGGCATTTCTTGTTGTTGTTCCTCTTCCGCCTCCTCCTCCTCTTCCTCCTCGTCATCATCGTCGTCATCAAGATTCACCGGGGTTGGAATTTGTTGAGAATAGGCACCGGGACCGGGAGCACCACTACCACTACCAACATAAGCATCGCCTCCATATCCACGTCCGCCTTGGGATTGAGAGCGGGAGAGAGCAATAGCATTGGCCATATCTTGCTCTTCTCGATTCTACAAAATAATATTTGTAGTGTAAATATCAAATAACATTATGAACAATAATGTAATGTAATTCATAATTAATAATATTAGTAGATAATAAATATTAACCTGCCACATATCCATGTTCCTTTGAGAAATCTCATCAATAACGGATTTTCGACTTGGCCTCTTGGACTTTCCTTTTCCCTTATCAATACGACCTTCTCGGGATGAAGACATCTTGATAGTTTATGGAATTATAGTAGAAATATGGACTTATAATTTTTTTTTTGTTTTAGCAATTGAGAAAGACAACTTATAGAACTATAGATCAAGTATAACAATGCGTAATATAAGAGTAGCACTTGAATAATTCAAATGTAAGCACAAATAGCACAATGAGAAATGGGAGACAAAGAGAGAGAATTGAGAGATTGAAGAGAGAAACTCTTATTAACACAAGAGTGGGGTAAATGTAAGTGAGGATAGAGGGGGGTATTTATAGATAACGATCAACCGGGCTTTCTATCCTTAGAAAGTGCGGTCGTGACACTTGTAGGTGTTTGAAGAATTGCTTCTTAGTGGTTTAATCTTGCAAAGGAAAGGGAATTGTGATTCCCGCTAGGGCTATTTAGAGAGGAAAATTAGAGGGAAAAATGAGGGGGAAATTAGAAAGTGAAAAATTAGAATGAAATAAGAGAGGGAAAAACGCGAGGGAAATTAGAGAACTGAAAATTGGAGGCCACAACTTATAGACATTGCATATCAAACATGAGTTAATTTAATCTTGGGCCTGTAGACTAGTCCAATAACTTGGTGATATATCTCACCTGTGCATAACCCATCCAATATATCAAACGAGCCCTAATTAAGATAGAGCTTATCAGATATCATCTTTACAATGACACGAGCATATAGGCTTTAAAGTCTATATGCTACGCTACACTAAACAAGTACAAAAGGACAAAGGTAAAAGTGAGCTCAAGATGGGGGTGGATCCCCTGCTATGTAAAATTCCTCCAGCCATATTATCAGGATAAGCAACTGGACAAGCAATAGGCTAGCCACATCAAACAAAATTAAAAAAACAACTAAAAATTTACGGAACTAAACACAAAATACGGAATTAAATTTACGACACATATACGGGAAAATTCATTAATTTTATTTAAATAAAAAAAAGTACATTAACTAAAAAAAATTACATAATAAAAAAAAATCGGGCTTCCACACACGAGCCCCCACCCCACTCTACTCTCGTCGCCGTCTCCGCCGTCCTTGCCGCCACCCTGGGACCCCCAAATTTGCGGCATCTGAGCCCGCGTCTGATCCCCCCAACTGTGCCGCGGCGACATCCAAATCGACCTGCATACTCTCGAGCATTGAGTGAAGAAACCTCTTCTCCACGGGGTCAGTTGCCTCCCTCCATTCAGCTAAGATCTTGTGCATCTGTTTACGCGTTTGTTGAGGCGCGTAGAAGGCGAGCTCGTTGTCGACTTGCCAGCAGGGGGGATGCCGACTGGACCTCCTGGGACCCCTGGGCGACTCCCTCGCTGCCCGTTGCGCCTGCCTTTGACCAACCGGGCGAGTGCGGCGAGTAAACAATGGAGGGGATGGGAACTCCTGAACATCCTCGGGGAGGTCGTGGGAACCGCTCGCTGCTGCCGCTGTAATCACCGGCATAGTTCAGCCGCTGCTTCTTCGGCAAGCTAGCATCGAGTAGACTCGTTGTTGTTATCCATTTCGTGTTGTTGTTCTTGTACAAAAATTAAGAGAGAGAGAAAAAACTCGTTAAAACAAGTGGTGCGAATGAATATGATGTGAAAATCGCGTATATATAGTGTGTCGAAAAATTTAATTAAAAAAAATGCGCTGGCCGATCGCTCGCCGATCGCCAGCCTACAATGGCGGCGAGCATATCGGCCAGCGCCCGGGAATCGGTCAGCACTCGCCGAATTTCTCGCCGATTGCAATGGTTCGGCGAGCGGACCGGCCAGCGCCGGGAATCGGCTAGCCGGTCGCTTGCCGACCATTATGGATGCTCTTAAAACACAGCAGGGCTACTGTGATATGGAACGGTGACGTTTTGCTTCGATTACCACTGCATCACTTGCCTATTTCAATTAAGCTTAACTTGCCGATGTAGTATGCAATATCAATGTTTTATTTGATAAATGATTTTACTCAACATTGTACTACTAGTTCTACCGTTGATTAAATCATAATTATTTAATAATTTGGTAGAATAGTGATTTTATTTATATAAAAAATAGTATTAATAACTTGTTGAATATTTGTTTTCAATATATATTACTCAGAACATTTAAATTATGTTTACAACTTATATCACTATACTACACTATATTATTAATTATGTCAATGTTAAAATTTGTGCTAAATTAAATATTTATATTTTTCAGGGACGAAGGGAATATATTTTTATATTTTAATTTTAAAAATTATGAGATCAACAAGAAGAAGTCCACAAAAAATAATTTAAAAAATAATACTCCCCCCGTCTGCGAATAGGAGTCTCATTTCTTTGCGGCACAGATTTTAAGAAATATTTAGAAAAGTTAGTGGAATATGGGTTCCACTTATATTCTGTCATTAGGAGTCTCATTCTTTAATTTGGCGGCACGAGTTCTAAGAATTGTTAAGAAAAGCGGATGGAATAAAGTTAGTGGAACATGAGTCCAACTTGCATATATTAGTTTTAAATGAAATGTGAGTGGAATGAGTTAGTAGAATGTGGAGCCATATTACCATTTATAGTAAATATGAACCGATACTCCTATTCGCGGACGGACTAAAATGAAAAAATAAGATTCTTATTCGCGGATGGAGAGAGTATTAGTTTAGTTATTAAGTACTCATAAATTATGGAGTAATAGAATTGATAATTCTTAGTTGCAACCGATAAGCTCTTAAGTCTCTAACTATAATATCAAATATAATTCATTGATAGTACATTAATTTACCATAATATTAATAGTTAAATTAAATTTAAGTGAAGCTGATGCAACTGATTATGAAATCAAATTTATCACAAGCTCCTAGTTAATCGCTATTTAGATAAAATCATTATTACTATGAATCGGTACGTGTATTTTAGATAGTTCGGCTACATCTGAATAAAGCAAAGTTTGTAAAAGTTGAGGCAAAAACGTCACCGTTCCATGGGATCCACCCTCGCTGCATAGGTGAAAGTAGGTGTTTTGACTAGTACACCTTGAAATTGCGAAAGTTGAACAAACAAGAATTAAACACTACTTCTACTGCCTATAACAACGAAGAAGAAGATGTTCGCAATGGGCACTTGGAATCAGTTGGTCTGGTCATCCTCAGCATCAGCAAGTAGAGCTCTTCTTTCCATATTTTCTATTCTCCACACTTCATACTTGTGCCCCACAATGTACCTTTTATCGCAAATAACTTTATTATAGTGTGAAAAGTGAAAGAAAACTCAGTGACACAAATCAACCTATCATAAATTTTCATTGGTTTACTTCATTTCAATACACAAGTTTGTACATGAAAGTAAATAAGTTGGAAATATCTATGCTCATCACTTAATTAATTCTAATATCGCTATCCTTTTAAATTTGACGTCTTAGTTGTGACTTATAAAGTTGCGTCTTCTTCTTCTATACAATACTCCATCCATTCCACAAAATTTGTCACATTTCACTTTTTACTATTTCTCACTCACATTTTATTATAAAATTAATATTTTAAAAGTAGAACGCACATCCTACCAATTTTTCAACCTACTTTCTATTATATTTCTTAAAATCCATTTCCGATTAAACTTTGACAATATTTAAGGGATGGGGAGAGTATAAAAGAACATTCTAGCATAATTATCAAGTATGTGCATATGCGATAATTAAATATAGCAATATTCATTATAAGACGTGCGCTGGATTTTAGTGAAAAGAATATAGTAGAATTTTGTGGAGAGGAGAGCTAACGGATTAGTGATGAAAATATGAAAAGTGCAAAGTATAGCATCCACAGGCCACAGCCACAACACAAGAAAGTAGCCACGCCACGTCTTGCTTCAATACGGATCAGCAATTATTTTCTGAATTTTACAATCCTGCCAAATGTCATACGCGTCAATCCCTTTTTTTCTTTTCTTTTTTTCTTCAAAGTTCATTTTGAACATAATTTCAGCTACATACACTGTCGATTGATTGATATTTGTTTTGTGATCGCTGTTTATCCCAAGACTACAATTTCAAAAATACTTTCTGCGTTGAACCGTAGTTAATGTGGACGAGAGAAAACTTGGTCCATGTTTATACTCCCTCCATTTTTAATAATTTGTCACTATTTGACCTGATACGGATTTTAAGAAATATAACGAAAAATGTGTTTGAAAAAATTATATATAGATCCTACTTTTATAGAATACTAATTTAATAAAATATGAGTGAGAATGAGTTAGTAGAATGTGTGGTCCATCATGAAAAATGGTAAAAGTGAAATGTGACAAATTTTTAGAATTACGAAAATAGAGATAAGTGACAAATTTTCAGGGACAAAGGAAGTAATATACTACCTCTATCCCATTAGAAATGACACATTTCTTTTTATTATATATTCCCTCCATCCCATTATAAATGACACTTTTTTTTTGCACGTGTTTTGGAAAAATGATACTCTCCCGTCCTACAATAAGAGTCACATTTTGTCATTCTGGTCCATCCCACAATAAGTATCACATTTCACTTTCTTCATAAATGGTAAGTAGTCCCACATTCCACTAAATCAGTTCACTCACATTTTATTATAAAACTAATATAAAAAAGTGCGACCTCAGATTCCACTCCTATCGTAAAACGAAGGTAGTAATAATAAATAATTAAAATATAGATAAACTAAAATGAGAAAGACTCTCGACCAATATGAAAAAGTGGACCCCATATTCCACTCCTATTATAAAACGAAGGTAGTAATAATAAATAATTAAAATATAGATAAAGTAAAATGAGAAAGAGTCTCTTATAACATTTTCTCCCCTTTAAATCGTCATTCTTTCGTCAGTTACATGCATAAAATATTTCTAAAGGTGCATATAACCTTGGGAAATAACAATGCAACTGTGATTTACATCGATCGCTAACGTACCATGGAAAACTACATTAATTGGAGTTAAAATGTTGTTTTCAGTAAATTGCTACTTGATCCCTCGTTTCGGAATTAAATAACTCATTTTACCTTTGCATATTATTGAAAAATGTGAAAAAAAATGGTGGATAAATTTAATGGATCGCGAGTCACATTTTAATAATTTAATTTTATAACGTGCGTAAAATAAGTTAATAATTACTAAAAATATTAAAGTGAGAGAAATATTCAACTAAGCGACGGGTGACGGGTTGAATGAATTTTCCTTATCTTGCTCTTTAATAAATTTTCCTTAATATTCTCCCTATTTAATTGTGGTGGACCCAAGAGAATCTTACGAGTGAGTGATTTATCACCATGGGATCAATGCTTCTCCAGGATTTTATGAATTTCAAATATTCCCACAAGTCTATTGGAAAATCAAATAGTTTTTACAGTTAATTTTCTAAAGGTTTCTACATATTCTTCTTTAAATTTCTTGAAAACCAAATAGCTTTAGGAGTTTTTATTAAAAAAATATGAGCTTTGTAGAGACACATTCATGGTCATCACATGTAATCTCGATTCTTTCCCTTCGACGACTCAAATCATTTTTTATTTTATTTTTTGCAATCATACCCATAATAATAACATGAGTCCATCGTCTACAGATTAATTGTTTTCAATAAATTCTAAAAAAGGGGGGGATTTTCATATGCAAGTGGGAAATGAGATATTTAATACTATAGACATTTAATGGGACGAATGGAATAGTAAATATATCAACCCTTAAATTTGAACTTTTGTAATGATAAAGAAGTTTCCCACCCATTTAGACACGAGTTAATCAATTTTATAGTTAATAGATCACTAAATATATATTGGTGTCACTTTATATGGTTTCTACTGCATTCTAAGCGGATAGAATATAGAATAAGAATATGTGACGTGCCAAAATATTGGACACCACATAAAAGGAATCCTCATTTTAGGTATTTCAATCCACTCCTCGTATAAATAGGTCCTATGAATTTAGATCACCCAAACAAATAGGAAGAAGAAGATAATTTGTAGGTCAATCACTTCTTATCTTCAAAAAAAATAGAGAGAAAATGTTGGAAGGAAAAGCAATTGTAGGTGAGACCGATATGCTTGAAGCCATGCAGCATGATGCTCTTCAATTAGCAGCTAAGGCACTCGACTTCTTTGATGTCATTGACGCCACTGAAATTGCTCGATTCATTAAGAAGGTATATATATATATATTCATTCATTTTTGCACCAAACTTAGCTTATATGAGCATGCACTTGTTAAATTAATAATCTTATTCACCTATTTATTTAATTCACATGAGAGAAAACTCAGATCGCTTAAGCTTGTTCAAGTTAGCTCAAGATCTGGTGCACACGTGTGTGTGACATGGCGAAAAATAAGCTAGAATGGATTAAAAAGTATATTCACTATTGAAGTAATATCTATTTGTAGGGATGCAAATTCGATTTCATGTTTTGGGTATATCTGATCTCGATCTGATACTCGATGGATTTCGGGTACCTAATACCCGAAATCACGGGTTCGGATAATTGGTGTCAGGGATTTTAAGATTTAGGATATTCGACTAGTGTGTGGTAGAGAGGGGGAATATAGAAGAGATAAATGTGTTTTCATTTTTAGTAATTAGTCATCTTAGTTAGGACAAACTAAAAATGAAAGTGGGTCATCTTCAGTGGGACGGAGAGAGTTCAATCATACCAATGAAAAAAAATTAAAGCACTAAATTTGAAGCTTGAACCATAAATATTTTATCAATTTTTATAATTCCTATACTCATCACAACATAATTTATATAAACAGAAAAGAAACGGAAAAAAAATTGGGTTCCGGGTACCCGATTAATCGGAGTCGGTAAGTATTAGGGTACCAGAATTCACATGAGGCAGGTCAAGTACCAGATTGGATAGTTTAGTGTGATGAATAATTTATTTAAACATTTGTAGGAGTTCGACAGAATATATGGAAATGGTTGGCAATGTATTGTGGGGACCGACTTTGGTTCGTTTGTGACGCATTGCTCGGGGTGTTTCATCCATTTCTGCGTAGGCAGCCTGGCAATTTTACTCTTTAAAGGCTCAACCGACTCCGAATCTGAACCTGAACCTGATGCTGATCACCAATTCTCAGCTTCGATCATTGCCTGATAATATATAATTCTGTTGTAACCAATATGTCAAATTGAACCTATAGAGTTCAATTCTTTTTTGTTCTTTTTGGAGATCCATAATGTTAATACTATCAATTAGAAATTCTAATTTCAGCAGCGTTATTATGTACTGGTTGTATATGTGGGTTTTGGTAGTTCAATACAATATTGTACTTGTCTCTACATAAAGTTTTGAGTATATGTTCAAGTATTGAATTAGTTATCAGAGGCGTAGCTGAATTTTTCAGTTCATTTCGCATCTTTATATATAGCCAAACCCAATTTATAGTAACTGAAATTGTTGTGAATATGAACATCTTGTGATGTTGTATTAAAAATATTACATTAACAATATTGATGATAGACACGTATTAACTCTGTTGGATAACACAATTTAAATCTCTAGTCTTCTACTTCGATTGTGAGATACGGGTCCTTTTGTAGATATTTTGAGAATTTGAAAGTTATAGGTACCTTTACCAATGAGCAAGAAAATAATGGATAAAATATAAACGAGAATATTGACTATATCTCTTGTCAATAACAGCCATTATTTCATTTTCTACGCCAAAAGTTATATTCCCACGCTCACCGGCACCGACTTTAAAAAGTGTTGAGAAAATAATGGCGGAAGAAAGTTAATGAAATATGTGTCTCACTTGGATGTATTTAATTTTAAATAATATATGTGAGTGGAATGTGAAGTCCCTTTACCGTTTATAAATTAATGATGAACCGAAAATCTTATTCGTAAAATGATCAAAATGAAAAAAGAGACTCCTATTCACAAACGGAAGTGTACACATTTTATGAATAAATTCCTAAATTTATGATGGACGGTCGAATATATGTCATTATCTATATATATTCGAATATAATATTATTAGGAATTGTTAATGAATCATTTTATAAAACATATTGCGGGGATAGCTCAGTTGGGAGAGCGTCAGACTGAAGATCTGAAGGTCACGTGTTCGATCCACGTTCACCGCAATTATTTTGTTTTATAGCCCATTTCATTTCTTTTCTCCTTTTCCTATATTGGGCTCATTTAGTAAACTTTTACCCCATTTCAGATTTTTGGAATTTCAAGTGTTTGGCCCATTTCACATTTTAATCAAACGCCCATTTGACTCTTTTTATTTTCTCGTCTGCTGAAATTTAAAAAAAGGTTATTATTTGTTCATTTTAATTTAAGTATGATATAATTAGAACGGATGCATCAGACTCAATTTTCATATAAAACATTGTTAACCTTTCTTTTCTTTTAAATAATTCTTTCTATAATTGAATCGGAATTGTGCACAATTATGGATTGCTAAATATTTGACATGGCAATTCCATAATTATTTAAATAGATAAATATCGGATAGAGAGGATATGATATGGAGATACTCCAATCCTTAAAACGCTTCTGATTGGCTGAGTGTTGCAATTTGGCAATTGCCTTGATCAGCAACCACAATTTCCACACATGCAATCTTCACCACTCATCTCTCCACTCTCTCACTCTCTCCTCTTCAAATAAGTTACAACCTCAAGCATACAGTTGAGCTCCAAACACAGCCTTAACTAAAAAAAATCTCAAAGAAATGGCATCAATGGCTAGCTCCACAACCCTTGTGAAAGCAACCCCATTCTTGGGCCAAACCAAGAATGCCAACCCTCTCAGAGAAGTTGTCTCAATGGGCAATGCCAAATACACCATGGTAATAATCCATTCACTACCACACACATTGTAATAATATGATCTATTTAGTTGCTTATGGTGATGATTTTGTGACCAGAGTAATGACTTGTGGTACGGACCCGACCGTGTTAAGTACTTGGGACCCTTCTCGGCTCAGACTCCTTCCTACCTTAACGGAGAATTCCCCGGTGACTACGGCTGGGACACCGCTGGTTTGTCCGCCGATCCCGAGGCCTTTGCCAAGAACAGGGCTCTCGAGGTACATATTTTTGTTTTATTACTATTACTATAACTGGTCGTTCAGTTGTCATGCTTACTTGTTATTGAAGGTCATCTGTACTCTTTATCTCTTGTTCAGTTGCCTTTAATTTATCAAAAATTCATCTGTGCCAATGTGTCTCGACTCGTCTCCACAATGTCTATGACTAATGCTAACAATCCCTGTTTTGACTCATCTCACTATTATCTTGTCTAAAGAACTGAACGCCACCTAATTTTTTGCTCAAATCTTTGTAGGTTATTCATGGAAGATGGGCCATGCTTGGTGCTCTAGGATGCATCACACCAGAGGTTCTTCAAAAATGGGTCAGTGTGAGCTTCAAGGAGCCCGTGTGGTTCAAGGCCGGTGCACAGATCTTCTCCGAGGGCGGTCTAGACTATCTTGGCAACCCCAATCTGGTCCATGCTCAGAGCATTCTAGCAGTTCTTGGATTCCAAGTTGTGCTCATGGGACTCGTGGAGGGATTCAGAATCAACGGCCTTGATGGAGTCGGAGAGGGCAACGACCTCTACCCGGGCGGCCAGTACTTCGACCCACTTGGCCTGGCCGACGACCCTGTCACATTTGCTGAGCTCAAGGTCAAGGAGATCAAGAACGGAAGACTTGCCATGTTCTCCATGTTCGGATTCTTCGTGCAGGCAATAGTCACCGGAAAAGGACCCCTCGAGAACCTCTTGGATCATCTCGACAACCCGGTTGCTAACAATGCCTGGGTCTACGCCACCAAGTTTGTCCCTGGATCATAATCAATCAAAATGGAAAAATATAACAATGTGTAGATTATTTATTTGAGTTGAGTGCATTACTATTTTCCTCAACAAAATGTTGTTCATCTACTAAAGGAGAATGTAAAAACATAACCTCAAACTTGATCGTTTCCTAAACGTATTTCATCCGAGCTTCGTTCCATACACTAATTACACAGTGGATAGATACTATACACGAACACGGGAGAACGAACAATCGAGACTTACAATGCAACAACAAAATTGATATATACATATTCCGAACGCTATGCTATCCTCTCTTGCTTTTCTTTCCCCACCATGTCCGCCTGTGTTTCTCTGCATCGTTTCGCCCCAGCTTGTATACCCTCCCCTTTGCTTCCTTCAACCTCGCCTTGTAATCTCTCTTCCATGCTTCGAACCTCTGTCTCAGCCTCCGGAATTCCTCCACAGCATGTATAGGCGACTGGTCCGACTTGACTTCTACAACTGCTAGTGCTTCTTCATCGAAAGCTCGTCTTCTGTCCTCAAACTCCTTGGTCAGATGGCTCACCGGGTTCAAACTTCCATTTGTGTCATCGATACCATTGTTAGCGTATCTCATTGGAGTGCTACCACCCGGAGTCTGAGTTCCCATAGACATGTCCTCGGATTCATAAAATGGAGGGGATTGTGCTCCATCGAGCCTTCTAGCAGGGTTTATAGCATTTTCAGCAATAAGGCTCTTCTTGGCTGCAGCCAAGCTCATCTGCCCAGAAAGACGAGGATCCAAATTAGCATACTAAAGGCCTTAATGATAGTTAGATAGATACAAGTAACATAGGCTATTGCTAATCTAATCTATCTACCAAAATAAACACAGCCCTTAAAAGCCAAGGTTGCTGTAAAAGACATTAGTATTAGTACATAAGAAAGTAGACGACGACTTCAATTTTGTAGCTTCATTGCTATATGTGCGAAATTACCACAAGTTCATGATAAAACACAATAAACAAACTCACTTGTAGAGATGTTATCTGCTTTTGCCACATCTCCTCCATGGATTTCACTTTGGCTTCATATTCCGACCATCGGGCTTCATACTGTACCACCTGCTCTCTCAAACCCATATTTTCTGTTTCCTTCTGTCCAAGTGTTGCTTCCGCCATTGACACACGCTTCTGTAGTTCTTCAACAACCAACGACAGTGTTTCTTGTTGCGGATCCTGTTCACCAAAATAATGGATCAGTTCAGGAAGAGTGAAGAGGTGACTCATGTACTCTTAAATTTACTCATTCATTCAACCCAACTCTGAGGTGATAAATAATTATCCAATAAAAGGAGTTCACACGATAAGAAGTAGTTTATTTGAACACATGGCTTTTGCAGCTAAGTACCTTGACTTCAGAAATTCTCCTGCCTTGCTTCAGATTACTAACATTCAACTGTTTAGAGTTCCGGAGGTGATTAAACTGTTTGCGGGCCAACCATCCACGAATTACTGCAAAAGCCATTTGATTCTATTAGGACAGTACAAGATGCTAATATATCAGCTATTCCTAAAACAGAAGTTTACCCGACTGTATTTGCACGATTGCCATAAACAACTTGTCTGGCCCCGTACGGATAACCTGCTTTTTCAACCCAAGTAAGGCACCATACTCCTTTCTAGCAATTTCACCACGAATATCTGTATTTGTTTGATAATCAACAAAAGTAAAAGTCATGTGACAATTTTAGATAAACATTAATGATTTGGTTCCTTAAAAACACTTTTTTGAAAAAAAAAAAAATCATTTGAGGGAAGTAATACTCTAGTATGAAATCGAGCTGTAGAAGCCGGCCTTACATGATTGCAATGTCAGTACTTCTTCCTTGAGTTTACGGAAGTCTTGGCATGCATGACGGCCATTGAAACACTTCTGCAACTCAAGAGTACCTTGGACAACTTGTTTTCTAACAGCTTCCAAAACATCAATCTGTTGTTTCACAACAGCAGAATATCAGGAAATTTAGTACTACAAAAAAGTTGTTCAGTTTCCAGAAACAAGACATGCAAATGTTATCTTGTCGATGTAATACAGAAGATAAACAGCCAATGAATTGCTCTAGGAAGTCAACAGATGTAAAAAGGCACACAAAATCACCTGTCCTTTTCGAAAGTATAACTTCGTATAGCCAACTTGGTACATCTCTGGCAAGATACCGAACTTCTGCAGAATGGCAATTGACAGACTTAACGGATCTTGACTGTCCTTTTTTTCCCCGACTAGGGACACATACCTGAAATTCACACCGACACGTATTCAGAAAACTAGACACTAATCATACAGAGTGAATGGAAATTAAGATTCGATGCTTCACCTTTTTGTAAACTCTTGATGAGTCATCTGCATCAGATACCCAGACTTCGAAATCCTGACAACTTGCAGAATCCCACAGCAACGAAGCTGCCTCAGGGCAATATCTTTTTCAAATGCACCAGGAATCTGCTTATTATTTGGTTTTATGCAGCAAATGAAATGTTGTTTTGTGCTTTCCAGATGTTGTATCAATTTGAACAGCTGCCCCTGCAATAGTGAGCAGAAGTAACAACAAATTAGATAAAGATATATAGTGAGAAGTTCTTATTCCTAACAAAGATAGTTATAAGAAAACATATTTAATTAAAACTCATTACTTTAACAAAGGGGAAAACATCAAGCTTAGATAGAATCAGATCATTTTATCCAGCTTTGTTCTTTTGTTTTCATAGTGTATCCCACAAGCAAGATGAGATTGCTAGAAGAGTGGAAGAACAAGATTTATCACCTGGAATGTTGTGGCAACACTTTGTTTCTTACAAACTGACATCCCTGACTGCACCGATGCACTATCTAGATTCTGGGATTGCTTAAGTAGAAGGGCAAAAGATTGAGGAAGTCTACTAGTGCAGGATGCGAGTAGCTCGATGATTTCAGAATGTATTGGATCCCGATTCTTTTCCAAGAATTTTTCCGTCTCATAAAGAACCTATAGTACAAAGCTCATGTCAATATAAATCAATCTAAAATCAACGTCAGTTATAACTTAATATACCTAAACATAACACAAACACTTTTTATATCCAGAATTAAGTGGCATGTGTGGATCAACCCCTCATTATTGCAATTAAAGTAACAAATTTAGGTTCCAATAATACAATAAATCCAATACAGCAGAGGCAACTAAAATTTCAATCTGCAATCTACTTGAGGTTCACTTGCTCTGGATAAATTTTAAGCTGTGTACAGATATTCCACAAAATTACAATGACAAGTAAACTTACCTCCCCAGCATGATGACGAATGCGGAATGTTCCACCTCTTTCTCCTTGAAAGCAACGGTTATTACTTAAGTGATGCTTAAGTTTAGCAGAAAATGTTAAATCTGTAGCTTTGGGAAGATTGGATAATTCATCCAGTATAGGTATCAGACCAATAGGTTTCTGTTCAAGTATACCATGGTGAAGATAAGAGTAAGGCGGCATAATTTGTTCAATAACATAAGCAGGTAAAAGTCAGATATAATACTAACAATTAGCAGTAAGCAGATACAAAAAAGGAGCTGGGTGCACTTTTTTAAGGTTCAGATTCATTTGTCTTAGTGAACAGGCTTGAATGGCCCTTCACTTCATGTTAACCCCAGACATGAACAGAAGAACTATTTCCAACAGAAAATACCCTACGTTACAACAATAATAACACCGCTATGAGAGACTTCTCTGCATAGGATTACCTTCTCAAAAAGATCTATACATTCTTGGTTGTCTTCAAAATCCACTTTTTTCCAGTCAATTCCATCTAACTCATACTCCTGTAATGAAGAGTATTCCACCAGCACCAAGAATAAAATATCAATATCAGAAGCGTTATGCTAAAATATTTAATGCACAGTTTTCAAACAAAACAGTCTGCATTAAGTTAATTGCTCATTCAGATACTTTATGCAGAAGTGTTTACTTATGATGCACAATACATATAATCGTTAGAGGCTATATCTTGTGAAGTAATGACAAAAAACAAAACAAATGTGTGAAGTATGTATCCCCAGTAATGCCTTCTTTAAAACCTAAAGATTGGAAGACATGTTAGATGCTTACTTCTTGCTTATGTTTGATGAGATGTTGATTCGAATGTTGCTGGAGCCGCTCATTAGCATAATTGATGCAAAACTGTTCGAAGCTATTCTTCTGGTGCAAAAAAGCAGTCAAAGAATCCAAGTAAGATTATTTAAAGTGGGGACACATCATAATATGCGTAAAGGACAATATCAATCGTTGTATACCTTAAGTGATTCAAATCCACACATATCAAGAATGCTTACTGAGCACCCCATATTATCTTTCCCCGTGGAAAATGATAAGTTTATCTTCTCCACAAGCCAGTCGAACAAGCTCGCATAAATAAAACTTGCTAATGCATCCCTTGTGGAAATTGCCTAAACGTGAGAAAAAACCGACATGGCATAAGTGTGATGGTTTTGCAAACAAACCATCCGGTAACATATGAAAGTAACCATAAAGCACTAGCATGAAGTATTTGAATTGTTGGAATCGAGTGTGCATGTGTTTATGAAATTATCGATCTTTGAAACTATGAACCTGTTCAAAAGTCAGAGATTTGGTGACCTCATCCCTTCCAGCTCGTACCCTCCGGGTTGACAAAGTAAGTATCAGGTCTTGCTCGAAACAGCCCATCAAGCCAGCAGCATTTGTAACAGCTATAGATAAGGAAATTAATTCAGATATTTAATTCAGAAGATAAGCATAAACCTAACTTGAAACTGCACAATGTTCTGTATCTATGATGATCACAGAGGTTATTGCCGGGGGAGGAGACTCTTAACCATTTAATTTAAGGGAAAATTAAAATGCAAACAATTTCTTTACTGAGAGTCCCATAGTAAATCCCCAACGAGAATTCCCTTCAATGTAACTATTTATTTCCCAGAAATAAAATAGGGAAGTTTTAAAATAAAAGGATGACCATTGATGGCTAGTGAAAGAGGATTGGGAAAATGAATCAGAACATGCAGATACCTTCATCAGAAACAACCTCAATATGCTTTTGATTGTCAGTTACAAGAAACGATATGTTCCCCAGCCACAAAACTGCAGCAAGCATCTCGAAGACGTGCTCTTGATCTTCTTTACAGATTCTGATAGAATCTAGGGCTCCCTATGAGTAGAACATGTTCCAGAATTAATAACTTTTGCGTAGATAAGGAATATGCTGAAAACACTCAAAGTTCTATAGAAACTATGGTTTTTTATTTTTCCCACCGGTGGTGCAGCAGTTTCCTCACTAAAGTTTCAAACCTCTCCAGATACAAAACAGGTTGGGTGGTTGTGTAACGAAGTACCAAGGGCAAAACAAATGGGAGTAACTGACCAATATAAAGCACATGAGCAAGACATGTCATTTACCATAAGATCATGAAACTTCTGAGCATCATCAATGTTGGGGATCTCCAAACATTCACTCTGATTGAGATATTTGTATTCAGAAGCACCTCTTAACCTTAGCCTACCTGAAAAATAAAAAATATTATGTGCCACGTCTTCCGGTCATAATACTTTCAGAAAAGCTATAAACGTGTTATAGGCAATAGATGATTTAAAAAAAAAGAGTTTAAAGAATTGTGCATCATCAACAGTATATCTTATAAGCTAAATTCATGCATTTGTATGCCTCAAGGTAAATTAAGTTCTCACTTCTCAACCACGAAACTCCAACTAGCATGTAACACTGACACCAGCTGATAACAAAGATTTTTCGTTTGCCATACCAAGTCCAGAAATATTTGAACTATTCTCATAATTTTCATTTGCATACAAGGAAAGAACAAGATACGTGAGGAAAACTGAAGATTTGGGCAAATCTGCGAACAAACCTCGGAGACCAGAAGGAGCACCAGAGCAGAGCTGATAGAAAATGTGATATGACCGCTCTCCTTGAGCTAACTGAACAACTCTTGACTGATAAAACATTGAATTATATCAATTCCAGTCCAATATCAATATGCAGACTAGAGAACAAACTCACTGATGTTGATACACATACTGACCTTTTCAAGGAGGACTGTTCATGATTGAGGAATTTGACATTGGACATGAACAAAATAGAAAAGCCATGTCACCAAAAAATATGACTAAGAATGGACTAAATGAAAAGCTTTTCATAATTCAACTTGACCATTAGAAGCATGCTTACAGGTTTGTATTTTAGCACCACACATTTTTCCAGCAGCACCGAAGTAGATTTCAATTAATTTTCCCTGCACAGATCCTGAGTGTTACCAAACAAGGCTTCCCTATGTTGATTGCCGAAAACAAACATAGGCTACCTCTTGAAGTAGTAGGAAAGAATTTAATTCAGAGTGAACTCACAAATCGGCTGGAGTTGTTGTTCATGGCTGTTTTGGCATTTCCAAAAGCCTCCAGTATGCAGCTTGTTTTCATGACTATCGATTCTATTACATCGCCACCTCCACCACGAGCTGCCAAATATTGCATTGCAATCTTAGCTGTCTCAGTCTTGCCAGCGCCACTTTCTCCACTAAAGATCACACAACAAGAAATTATTTCTTCCTATAACAACTACAGCATGGAACAAGAACAGCAGAAGGAAATCTTTATCAAAACTGCAGCTAACCTGATAACGATAGACTGGTTTGCTTCATCTGCAAATTTAAAAAAGTAGCAAAATGATAGGGAAATAAGAATCTCAGCCAAAGCAATAAGTCAACAAGGCAAGCATTTCTCTGAGTATTTAAGGTGTCATATAGCACCTGCTATCATTGCTTCGTATGCTGCATCAGCAGTAGCATAAACATGAGGACTGTCCAAAAGGTTCTTTGTGTAAGCAGTAACTATATCATCCCCATATATTGGGACACTTTTAAAAGGATTGACGGCTAGTAATACAGGCCCTGCCTTACTCTATATAGAGAACACACAACAAATTGTTTAGGTTAGAGACAATTGCTAACTTATAAATAAGAAAAAAAAAATTTAATAGAGGATTACATATATATTATCTTTTGTATATCTATACTGGAGATTGTGAAGAACTGAAGGCTCATTCAAATAACTCAGTTGTGCAAGATCATCAACTTCATCGAGTATATGCGGATTAGCTGGTAGGAGGTCTTGTGTCGGAACTGTCACAATCTACAGTAATACAATTCTTGTAGTGAGTACACAATTCTTGTAAAATGCATGAAAACAGTGAACAGATGACAAATGAAATGAACTAACAGTTCCCTCCGATAGCAGAACCGAAGCTTTCTCCCCTGAGTTTGATCTTATTTGCCCAGATTCCCATAGGTCGTCATGTCGTCGACACCAAACCCGAAGTTTCTAAAATTACACATCAACACTTACAATGAGAAACCGAGATTATAAAATCCTAAATGGAAACAGAAAAAGCCCCAACATCTGGGCAAGATAAAAATACAGTATTCTCGACATTGTTACAAAGAATCATGAGCCCAACTCTTTTTCATGTTCCCCCACTATTCTACTTGATAAACTATCCGGAGCTTCAACTTCCCCAGCCTAATGATTTAGTGTCCAGCACAACAAAATGCAAGTAAACTTCGCACAATATGAGACAGGATAAGTTGCATTTCAGCGTAATCTAGGTAAACTCGCAAGCAATAGAATAGAATTTAAAGCTCGGACTTATCTTAGAGAAGAACCATCTAATCTCAGGCAATGCAACCAGCGCCATAAGACATTCAAACTTTGTCATTGAAGTTATAAAAATAGTATCCATGAAGCATCTAGCTAGAACTCAATAAAATTGTGAAACAAATAAGTCTAATTGTACAAGAAAAGAAACAAAAATCACCATAACTTGATTCACCACAAAAACAATAATACTCCCATAAACCCTTTTGTTTTCTTTTTCTACTTTTATGTACAAATATTCTCAAGTAGAGATCATAGAATATTAGCAAAGCAGAAAACAAAATCGTCTACCTTCCGATTGCCCTCATCCCCATCCCCATCCCCATCTTCCAATTCCTCAACTTTTTCGGCCCCAAAACAATTCTCTCTCTCTCCTACGCTTCCTTCCTTATTCACAGCACAACTCGACCCGCCCACAGGCAAAGACGGCCTCCTCTTGGGCGAAGGAAGGCGAGCACGAGATGTGGCCTTAGGCCTCGGAGGCAGCGCCGGCGGCAAGTCCCCCGGCGACTGGGTCTCTTCCTCTCGCCGCAGAGACTCCAGCATTTCCTCCAAAGAGCTCCGAGCTGTCGATAAAGACAGCATTTTTATCTTTCCTCGTCCCACAAAAACCCACAAATCTCGACTCAATCCGCCACTTCAAGACAGTCATCCCCGGGATTGCAGTGCTCTATCCGATCCCATCTTCAGGGGAAAACGAAATTAACTGATAGTAATGATTAAATCCGCCACCAAAAAAGAAACACCAAAGCAAAAGCAAAGCCACAAGCTTGTTTCCGTGAAAGCCAAGTGTAATGACGATGCCGGCCTTCGACTAATCTCAGAGATCGTTAATGACGAAACTGCAAATTACTATCTGGAAATTAGCAGTTAGGAGTTGTAATGAATTTGGGTAGAGTCGGAGATTAGATTTAATAAATTTAGGATTTCTGAGTAAATATTTTCCGTTTACCAAAAAAAAGTTAAATTACGACAGGTATTTGGTGTTTTAAATATTTGAATTCGGAAATAATTAGTTAGAAAATAAAAATAATTTGGGAGTTATGAAGTGTTAGTGGGTGGGGCCCGCACAGGGATAGGGTTCAGGAATGTTTTTTGACGATTTTAGACATCTTGGGGTTTAGTTTCTATCCATTTGTTGGGGGTCTATCTAAATAATTTTATGCAATAGGCCAACAGAAAGTCTATCATAAATTTTTCAGTAAGTTCCAAAATATAATTCAATAATGGACTTTTTGTGTTTCACATTTTAGTTTTGGAGGGATTTCATAATTTTTCAAAATTTAAATGATATTTGGGTGATGGGCCAAGAGAAAAGTCTATTATACAGAGTATTCTCACTATCTTCCAAAAAATAATTTGATAGTAATTGACTTTTTGTGTATTTTCTGTTTTGGAGGGATTTGATATTTTTTCAAAATTTAAACTAGTACTAGATGTACTCAAAATTATTAAAATACTACTCTCTCCGTCTAAGAAACATAGATAAAATTGTGAACGGAATAAGTTTTAATAGTAGTATATAATTGGTAAAGTAAAAGAGAGTGAAGGAAAAAAGGTAGTGAAATGTGTGTTAGTGGATTATACAGTTCATATTTAGAATGATGTGTAAGATTATTATTGGTTGAAAATTTTCCTTTTTGAACTTAGTCTATTTTTTGTGGATGGACCAAATGGTAAAACTTATCTACTTTCGTGGACGGAGAAAGTATTATTTGGGTAAAAATACACACACTGATGTCAGTTTTTAATAGTTGCTCAATGTTGAGCTTATGTGGGGGTCTAAAATGTTGAAGACAAGCTTCGAGTTGTTTTTCAATTGAATCTAGACCCATTGAAACTGATTTTTGGAATAAAAATGGAAGAAGAAATGAGAATGTGGTGAATTCTTAAAGAGGTTGGGTATATTTATAGGAAAAAAACACTTTGTTTAAAGAGACCGTGAATGTGTATGCATTTGATTTCCAATGGCATAATGACTTTCGCAATCATGTGGCAAGTTGTAGTTAATTTCACGTGATTGGTACCATAGAAATTTGTGGACTTCATCATGAATTTGACAATTAATATTCATTAATTTATTATAATAATGGGATTAAATTATGAAACTTTATTAAAAGCGGCATTTTATGTATATAAATTTGCAGAAGGATATGTGTTAAGGCGTCCACCAACCAATGACATTGCTCCGGGAAATATTATTCCTACAAACCTTATTTATATCATAGATATTAATAATTTAGGACATAGTTTTTTGAATTACAGTGGAGAATGAGAAAATAGTGTGAAATGGCTCGAAGCCACAACCTTTCTTGATCGAGATCATTAGAGCTAGGGACAGAGCCAGAAATTTAATTAAGGACAAAAATATTTATGTAGAGAAATATGTTAGACTAATGTTGATACATATCGATCTTTCAATTTTGAAGAGACATAATCTGGAAGATATGATGTAGTACTAAATTAAGAGTGTTAGTTTTAATCGTTATCTTTTACTATTAAATATTAATTAGTAATTTTACATATCTTTTAGTTATTTAATACTAGGATTTTTTTAAGGAGAGAGGGAATCGTTTTGGTAGATCAGTTTTGGGATGGCAGTAGCTGTAGGTGTTTGCGGAGGATTTATATATTTGTTCTTGTTCCCAGTTCAATTTATCAATAAAGCTGAGAGTTTAATTTCCAAATTCTATATCAGTTTTTGTGTGACAATTTCGCTAAGCACCTCTAATTATTTAAATAACTAAAAGATATGAAAAATAACTAATTAATAAAAGATAAGGGTAACTGCTTTTAAAGTCACCAACTTTCCATGAATTCCGGTTTTTCCCACGAACTTTAAAAAGTTCGTGTAATGTCACGAACTTTATTGTCGATTGCCATTTTCCCATGTCAGGTTTTCGGGTCTGATTCAAACTGTTCGTTTCCTATTAAGACAATGTCCAAATTCTTTTATCTTACTATCGTTATCTTCGTCTTTGAAATAACTTCGCGTGGGTACCTTGTACGCCTCAATCGGAACTCGGATGAAGAAGTTATGGTCATTTGATGAAGGTTGCGACTTTGTGCGACCTTGTACCATCATAATGGTCATAACTTCTTCATCCGAGTTCCGATTGAGGCGTACAAGGTACCCACGCGAAGCCATTTCAAAGACGAAGATAACGATAGTAAGATAAAAGAATTTGGACATTGTCTTAATAGGAAACGATGACATAGGAAAATGGCAACCGACAATAAAGTTCGTGACATTACACAAACTTTTTAAAATTCGTGGGAAAAACCGGAATTTATGAAAAGTTGGTGACTTTAAAAGTAGTTACCCCTAAAAGATAACATTAAAACTAACACTCCTAATTACTGCATCATATCTTCCAGATTATATCTCTTCCAAACTGAAAAGATCAATCTGTATCAAATGTATTGTACTAATTTTAAAATTAGTAGTACTAATATATTAATAGTGATTTTTTGTATCATTTGTTATTCTCTATATACACCTATTCGACTATAAAAAAATAGATTTAATAAAGCTTCTATCACTATATTTTTCTGGATCCACTACTGTTTACGGATATACTTATATGATTTTGAGCATGTTCCTCTCAAGATTACAGATATATGATTTTGAGCATTTTCCTAAAACGAAACTTTGTCGACAACTTTCCGATCCATTGCTTTTGAGCATTTTCCTCTCAAGATTACATATATGATTTTGAGCATTTTCCTGAAATAAAACTTTGTCGACAACTTTCCGATACATTACTATCGCTTTTAGTTTACTCCTCTTTTATTGACAATCATTCTTATGTTCATAGAAAGACGGAGATAATATATGCTATTTCTAATATGGATAAAGTTATACTTTACCTTTGAGATTTATTTTCCTGCAATAAACATGAAAATTACTCAACTTAATCTTGAAATTAGTATATTCCTTCCGTTCCACTCAAAATAACATTCTTGAGTGACACGAGATATTAGAAAGAGTTGTTAGGTGGAATAAGTAGAGATAAAACAAAAAAATAATTGAATATTTTAATAAAGAAAGATAAGACATAGATTTATTACTAAATATAGAAAATATATATTTTAAGTGGGACAACCTAAAAAGTAAAGATAGACATCTTAAACTAGACATATGGAGTATTATTTTGATCTTAAATTGAGTCATGCTGATTAGTTTTAATGTGATAAAGTAATTCGGTTAAGTTACTGCTTTTTAGTGATGAGTGAAATACAGACTATGTGGCACCATCGATATAACATTAAATATATATAATTCCGTGAATTGAGCAAAATTAGAATTTGATTGGGGCCACATGCTCTTCCTCTTTCATAATCCTATATCTTAATCAATTTATTTATATTCATTTTCTTTGCTCTTCCATTTGGTGTTTGTATGCTTGCCACTTCTACCCAATTGACAAGTATCAATTAATTATTAATTCAACTTTTCTTCTTTATACTTGTCTTTTCCTCTTGACTTCGATCATGTTCCATTCTCGTCCCTCACCTAATCTAATTAAAGTTCTAGCTTTTTTTCTATAATATAAAACATTTTCATTCTCTATATAACATTACATAGTCACATTTGGTAGTTTTGATATCAAACTAAATATTCTGCATAATATTGTGCATTTTACTATAAACAAAACTGAAAATCATTTTTCTCCTGGTGAGAGACAAGGTCCAAAAAATGTGAGCCACGTTGAGACAATGAGGCTCAACAATATTAAATAAAGAAAAGGTAAACCATGCAGATAAATAATTTTAAAAATTATACCCTTAAGAATATAGTTGTACATAGTATGGACCCAAATTATGGATCAACATTAATTATTTGATTCGAAGGTTCCAAGTTGCAAACATGCACTACCTAGAAACATGTGAAGCACGTCTACCAAGTGACGTCGATGTGTATTAATAAAGTTAGAGATTTATACTCCCTCCGTTCCTTCATAGTTGAGTCATTTTTCCATTTCGGAAAGTTCCCTCATAGTTGAGTCATTTCCATATATAGTAACTTTTTCCTCTCCCTTACTTTACTCTCTCTTACTTTATTCTCTCTACTTTATTCACTTTTTACTTTATTATCTCTATCATTTTCTCTTTCTTACTTTTTAATCTATTTATTTAACACACCCAACATTCATTTCTTAAACTCCGTGCCGAAAAGTTCCGCCTCAACTATGAGGGAACGGAGGGAGTACTATTTTATTTTGTGAATTGACATGAAATCTATACATCTATATAATATATAAATAAAATATATAAAAAGAGGAGAGTTTTAGGAGATTTTAAATAATTATTTTATACTAAGGGAGGAGGAGAGTTTTAGGAGATATTAAATAATTATTTTATACTAAGAGATGTAAATACAATTAATATAAAATTTAGAAATTAATTCTAATAAATATATAATCCTAATATACACATATCCCACGTTTCTTCTTATTAGTGGAGTGAGTGGGAGGTTAGCTACAAATGAATATACTTTAAAATGCATTTGTATAATTTGAGCGTGTGAAGAATCTGCAGATGATGAATTGACTATTGAGAATATACATTCAGTTGAAGTTGATAGATCAGGCTCTCGAGTCCCTGCTATGATTAAGATTTTGACCGAGTTCTTTGGAATGGAGCCCAGGCGTACAATGAATGCAAGTGAATGTGTTGCCAAAGGCTGTGCTTTACAATGTCCTATCCTTAGTCCTACATTCAAACTTCGGGAATTCTATGTGCATTTTCATTCCTATCTTAGTTTGATCTTCTAAGGTTTTCACAGTTATATCTTATTGTTTTTATAATATTTAGAACCGTAATGCGCTGATTTTTTTCTTCTTCTTTCGTATTCATGGACTATGGTCCATTCACTCCCCTATTCACACTCTTCTTCACTAATTCATGGAATTGACGACCGTTGCTTCTCGCCATACAATTACGTGCTTCTTTTTAGTTGATTTTCAGTGTTAGTTGATTATTTAGATGTTGTCATGGAAGCCTCCATCCTCTTCATATTTATAAGAATACCATTTCAAATATAATTCAATTTAAGATTTCAAGCAATATAATCATCAAATCAAACCTTCATATGATACAGCTAAACAGACCTTTCTCTTCTTTTTATTTTTATTTTTTTTCATTTGTTGGGATTTTGATTAGTAAAAGTTTTTTTGTGCATTGTTATTTATAGAGATTTGATTTTTGCCAAAGAGACTCTTCGATTGAATTGACTCTTCCTATTTTTATGTTAATTAGCATTTGTTGCAGGAAGAAGAGAAGACTAATCTTTGAGAAGGCTAACCGATTTCTTATTATTATCATGAAATTGCCGATTGAAAATTGAATGCACAATAATGGTGAATTTTTTTTTCATCAAATGTATTTTAATGTTAGTTGAATTAAAAGTGAAAACTGACGGCATCTACAAATTCATTATTAAAATTATGATTAAGTGGAGCCTCTAAATTTGTCAAGAATTGAATGTTTTAGTTTATAATGATAAGGTTAATTTTAATTTTATAGTTAAAAGTTTTAAAAATAATGAGTAATTATTTATTATGTTTATAATTCATTCTGATATACTTTTATCTTCCTACTCCATAATTTAATGTTTAAACATTATATTATGTTATTTGTTTCAAATTTATTATACTTCAATATTGATTTGTATAGATTTTTTATTCTTATATAACTGAAATTGTTACTTATATTGTTCATTATTAATATCGATTCTAATTTTGTTTAATTAATTTAAAATTAAAAATTAATATTTTAAAAATATATAAATATGTGCATAGTGATACTAGTATTACTAATGGAGTACTATTTATTTCTAATTAGATCAGTTAATGCATATTACGGAGTAATATTTTTTTCTTCCGTGTTTAATTCGAGAGCTATCTTAATCGAAATGGATGGGATATTTAGAAAATGTTTATCAACCAGTGAAATTCAAATTTAATTTATTAAAAATGTTCAATTTAATTAGTAACTTATAAATAGAGGGGCATTATGCATATTAATATTTATTTATTACGTGTTTAATTTGAGAGCAATCGAATGGAGCATTTACAAAATGTATATATTTCACTTATCTATCAACCAATCAAATTCAAACTTAATCTATTAAATATGTTCAATTTAATTAGTGGTGAATCTAGAACTCATAAGCCATAAATAGAGGGACGAAATTTTAAGATCGGAGAATGTTTTTTCTTCATATACGTATATTCAACATATTGCCAAATTATAAAATTTAGTCAATTGACTCAAATCAGATTGTTTGGTTAAGAATTGAAAACGTGGCATGAAATTTGAAAATAACTCTGAATGTTACACTATGATGTAACTCTGCTGCATAACTAACTAGTACTAACTAGTATCTTAAAATCTAAGTACTGAAATGTTTATCACCTTTAAAAAAATTGATCTTCGTGGTCCAAAAGTAGGTTAAACATTTTTAATAGTGGTATTGGGCTATATTGTGTAATTGGCTAGTTGCAGAGGCTACAAATGCAACACGTATATATGCCCTCGACAACCTTTGCGTCTAAACTTTAGGACAAGTCTAATGTAGAGAAACCCCCTACTTAATTTTTTGGAATTGAAGATTTTGCATAATGTGAAAGATGTCGTCTTTCTCGTAAATAGAAAACCAAACAAAGTAGTAGAAATAAGCACCAAAAAGTTATAAAAGAAAAAGAAGATCAAATTGGATGTGTGTTAGTTGGGATTGGATCCCTGCTGTGGGGCAATCCACAGCACCCTATGCGGTGCATGAAACCGCACACAATTACTCATTAAACGATAGCCAATCTGTTGGCAAAACTGCTTTTATTTCATTTACTGCACTTTTAATTATTACTAGTCTTAACCCACGTGCGATGCACGACGGAATATTTTTTTGTCATACAATTTTAAATTGTTAATCGATTAATTAAAATAGGAAACAATATAATTATATACGATTTAAAATAGAAAAATATACTACTATGTAATAAAAATTCAATAAATATATACTCCTCAATTCATTTTACACCTAAAGACATTAACTTAAACATATTTAAAATTGAATTGAGACAAACACAATTATTTGGACAATGATAAAGAGACTACATTAAGTGTTGACATTTTTGAAAAATATGTTTAAAACAATCTTTCATATTTCTCTACTAAAAATAATAAACTGTGTAAAGATGAAGATAAATACTATGTATGTTTGAGTTAAGGATGCTACAATTCTTCTCTCTCTAAGAACGGTAAAAAATATTGGGGTAAAATTCTGAAACCATATACACGCGGTACTCTAACTTTTGTAATCAAAGGAAAAAAACAACAATAAATGAAATGGAAATTACAATGAAAATTAGTCAAGAAAAACCATCTTTCCGCAAGACAAATTACATCACGGTTAGTGCTCTCGGATTGACATATTTTCCCCAGAAATGAAAACGACTTCCTCCTAACGTATATAACATCTCAAACCTGCTAGGCACCTATAAACTTGATGGGGCTCCAAAATCAAGCAAAACAATGTTCCTAAAATGTGCAATAAAATGTTGAGAGCTTCAGAGAGAATGAAGAATGTTTTGTTAGTGTGTATAGTGTAATTCATCCACAATTCTATGCCTTTTATAGGTACAAAATTAGTACATGAGAGATCATGGAATTAAAACATCATAAATTTTAAAATCAAGACAATATAGGTTACAAAATTTGTTAAATGCTCATTATTCTATTTAAATATTTGTAACCACCAATGAGTCATTGTAGTGATTTAAGAATTAGTCAAATGCTCATTAAAATATCTAAATAAATATTCATGAGTTACTTAAAATATTCAAATTGGTCCATAACTTATAAATATTTCAGAATAAGGACAAAACATATAAATATTTCAAGAAAAGACCAAAACTCGCCTTTTATATATGTATAGATATTAATAACAGTATATGTTCAATTTTTAAATGACTTCAAAGTAAGATGATACTAAAAATTAAATACGATTACTTAATACTACTAATCATTAAAAAATAAGCCTACAGAAATGTTAATTAACAAACTAAAATCAAATAGTTTGAAATATAACTAAAATAATGATAAAAAAGCATATACTTAACATTGATTTCTTTATATACCGGTATCTATTTTATCAATCATATCTACAGAAATGTGAGTAGTACTATTATTAATACTATAATAATTAAAAGTGTAGTAAATGAATTAAAAGCAATTTTGCCAACAAATTGGCTGTCGTTTAACGAGTAATTGTGTGTGTTTCATGCACAGCATGGGATGCTGTGGATTGTCCCACTCCAGGGGATCCAATCCCGTGTTAATTAGCATGGTGATATAATGATAATATATGAGACTAAAGATCTGGGGTTCAAATTCACGGAGTGATCAATCGCTAACTCATCATTTAATTGCTACCTACAACTAATTTGAGACCATAGGATTTTAGAAAAATTATGGTCTACAATTTGTCACGTGTAATTTTTATTTTTATTAATTAAATCAAAAAAGAAAAAAAAACCTACCAAATTAGGGTTTTGGATGAAAATGTCAATATAGTGTTTCGTAAATATCAACACAATGCTTTGAGAATGTCAACACAATGCTTTGAGAATGTTTACACGTTGCTTATATTGACATTCTACATGTATTATATTGACATATTTTATATACTATGTTCACAATTGTGACATACGAAAAATTTAAAGTTTTTTATTTTTTTTCAAATTTTGACGTCGGAACATATGCAAGTGAAATCTCATTATAATCCTTATGAAACTATCTTTAATTTGATATATGTTGTGCGGAAAAATAATTTAAATCGAAAAAGTTATATGCTTAAAGTTATGGGATATTTTTCAAAAGTTTGTTACAACTGATTTCTCGTAAATTGACCTTAAGAGCATCCGCAGCGGTGCCCTGTCCGTCCGTGCCAGCGGCGGGGACACCGCTCGTCCGCCGATGCATGACGTCCGTTCGTGCCAGCGGCACGACGCTGCTCTTAAATAAGAGCACCTCCGTGCCGCTGAGCAGCCATATGTGGCAGCTCCTGATTGGCCAACGGCTATCGTTGGCAAATTTGATTTTTTATTTTTTTTAAAAAAATTTGAAATTAATTTAAAAAATGTTTTTAAATAAAAAAAAATATTTTCCACTTTCCAATAAATTATAACCGTTTTATACACATTTTTTATTTTTTTTCAATTTTTTTTTTCCAAAATTCACATTTTCATCTATAAATACCCCCACTTCAACACAAAAAAATTCTCATAACACTACACAATTCTCATCTTCTATCATCTAAATTCTCTAATCTATTTTCTCATCAATTCTCATCTATTATCTCATCTTTTTTCTCATATTCTCTCATCTAAATTCGCACCACACTATACAATGTCCGTGTAATACCCCCACCCGATCGACCGCCGACCGAGTAGGCGATGTCACAATTCCGGTACCATAAAAGTATTGGCAATTTAAAATTTTCATTTTCTAAACCATTCAAAACCAAATATTTAAATTATTATCTAATATTTACAATTGCAGTGGAAATAACTTGCATAAACTTTAGTGCTAACATGCCACAACTAACAATTCGAAAGATCTATCTCTAATAGAGCTCAGTGACCCACCAAAGATGCAGCGCTGATCAGACAAACATGAATAAATATCGACTGGTACTCTCCAATGCCAACTAACCTGTAGCACACTCATAGACAACTCGTTTTAATCATATGCATTTTCATGTCATCATTCATAATAAATATTCACTATCTATCATTTTCATGTTCTTAAACTTTTAAAAAATTAAATCATCAATTTTCTGTTACTAATCACATGCTAATATTCATGAGTTATTTCATAAATTCCTTAACAATTTTCATAATTATCCATACTTATCCCAGATCATATTTTCATGATTACGCCTTAAGGAAAATTAATTTATTAACCACATTTGATTATATTCTCCCTCAAGATAAAATTTTCATTATGAACACTAATATATATATATATATATAATTTTTTTCTACAGTTGTTTTACCCATCTAAACATGTTTAGCTATTCTTAATCACCCTAGTTGTAGTTATATACAAAATGTGGTGAGCTTTGACTTAGGCATTTATAGAAAATTTTACTAAAAAAAATATGAAAACCAACTAAACAATGTCTAAAAATTCCAATAAACTCATTCCACACGTTATCGACGGTCCAGAACCCAAATCCAATATCTGAATTATCAAAATAGAATAACTATTCATTGAAACATACTGATCAGTTCGACCCCCTTTATCCTAATTTCCACCTAAACTTCTTTTAGCTTTGATTTCGATTCCTAACCACATTTCTATGCATTATATAACGTATATCTCTATCCAATATAATCTAGTTAAAACCCTACCAAAATCAACATTAAAACAGCCCCCACATTCGGTCATTTCAAGATAATCAAGCCAAGGTTTCTAAACTTCTAAACATAACAATCAAAACATGTTTACCGATGTCTAAACGTAACTTATCCGACAAATTATCAAGCACAAATTCACATGCTAAATCCATCCCATGTTTAGTTAACGATTTCAAATTTTATAACTTCATAAATACTAAACTTCAACATGTAAAATAGTATAGATAGATAGAGCTTACTCAATTTATTAGGTTTTACGCGATCAGATTGACATTTCAACAGAGAAATTGAAGAAACTATAGTTTGGAGACTCATCAATGGCTACGGCCGTCCCTTCTTCTCCCAAAAAGCAAAGCTCTCCCCTACTATATTTCTTTTCCTTATATATATATAAACTAGCTTCCAAAAGATATTTTAATTTGTGGTACTTAATTAAACACTTGGCAAATTTTTTATTAATACAATTCATGAGCTAGTTCTTCTAGAATTTCTTTAGTTTTCTAGACTAAAATATTGCAGCCAATACATATGCCTAATTGATAGAAGGTTACGGTACTTTTAGCTTAGGTAACTAGGATTCGTTTAATTTAAATTAATTACTAGCTTAATTTTTATATTTAATTCTCTAATTAAATATCATTTCAATTCTAATTTCTCATCATTCAATACACACCCCAACTTAAATTCCTCATACATATTATATTTTAGATTTGCAGAAATTATTTCAAATATATTTTTCAACTATTATTATTTTTAATATCGATTTTATTCCCCAAAAGCCCCGGTTCGTCGAATTCTTACCTAAAACAGTGAATTCCGTCTAGGGTCATTTTTGGGATGTTACAGTCCGGCTCCGGCGATCACCCCTCCGGCTCCCGCGGTTGGAACCACGAATGGTTCGGCTCCAAGCCATTCTCTAGTCCGGAAATGCAATTTTCGGCCCCTCCTCAAACCCAAGGTTCTCAAGTTCCGGGTGGCTACCGGCCTTACCCGGTGGACGACCAAGATGCCCCCGGGCTCGGGTGGGCACCCGAACCCGGATCGGGAGGGAGCGGCAGCTCTGCTCGTACTCCTACTTCTACTCCTACTCTTACTCCTTCTACTCGTGGTACCCGCACCCCGTACACTCCGGATGAGATGATGCAGATGTTCAAAGCCTACTTGGCAGTCTCCGAAGACCCGGATGTTGGCACGAACCAAATCGGAAAAACGTATTGGTGGCGCATCACTTGTCTTTACAATGAAACCAGGTCGGGGGGAACCATCTATCGAAATGATAGTATGGTGCGTGTCACGATCGCACTTTCTAAGGATAGAAAGCCCGGTTGATCGCGACTAGGGGATGATGAAAGAAACGGGGAAGAAAGGGGAAAAATGTTATACAACTGAACTTGAACTGAAATAACTTGGAATATATAAAAATCAGAGCGCATGGTACAAGAGAATGAAATCTCGACTTTTACATTGCAGCGGAAGAGTCAAGAGCAGATGACATCGTGTATGGAGACACGACGCATCCAAGTACTATTCTATCGAAGGATCTTCATCGTCTATGCTCAACACCGCCCGCCGTCATCACTGCTCAACCTGCACATTTTTAAAACATATGCAGGGCTGAGTACTTGGTGTATCCAGTGGACACGTGCCAAAATATATTTTACTAAAAACTGGTTTTGTCAAGCCACTCTTGAGTGAACTCGGGGTTTTAGGAAATATTCCGAGAGCACTAAAACATTTGCCCTTTTCCTTTTTTCAAAAGCAAACTGCCAATCTATTTTCCTAGAACTTTTGCCATATCTGAACTAACTCCTGGTGAAACGAAGTCACAACTCCTGGTGAAATAAATTCACAAACTCCTGGTGAAACCAATTCACAACTCCTGGTGAAACTAATTCACAAACTCCTGGACTAATTCACAACTCCTGGTGAAATGAATTCACAAACTCCTGGTGAAACAAATTCACAACTCCTGGTAAAACTAATTCACAAACTTCTGGTCTAGTAGGGACATCGCCCTTGCTAGTCAATCAGATAGGCAAAGTTCAAAACAAAACATGGCTTGACATAACTTTCAAAAACTTCCTTTCCTCATAAACATCTTTGACAAAAACTCATTTCTATCGGTCAAAGCCGAACAAAATATCAACGAAGGCTGACAATTCACAAGCACCCGTAAAGCAACACATAATGTCACATAACTAAATAACATCACTTTCACTTGATGTAAATAGCACTCATCATAAAATATTGTTCATGAAACTGTAAACGTAAACTGTACTTTTCATATCACCTTGGCACTCTTCATAGAAACCATACTTTAAACATAAAGGCAACAATCGTATCTTAAATAGAAAGCCCACGTAAAATACTTCTCGTAAAAACTGTAACTTTAACAGAAAGCCCACCTCGTTCGCTTAAAACTCCTTAAATTGATTTTTCCTCACTCCGCCTTTACTCACAGAGATAGCCTTTTGAAAGCAAACAACGTACTAATAAGACTCAAGAAGTTCTCATACTTATAGGAATGCATGCCCCTAATTAATTCTCTTATCCTTCGTTCACTTCTAGGAAATTTTTAGAAACTCACATATTAATTAAATCGGGAAATTTAATTAATAGCACTTCTTTATTAAACTTAATTATTTTCGTGGCTCGAGAACGTCGTCTCTCTTTCCTCCTATTTCCTTAGCGGCCGTCCGAGGCGTCGCGGGGCGACGCCGGTCGGCCCTTCGCATCTCGCAGTTAAATATCTTCCATCTTCGGGAACTTAGTAAATTATTCGGGAATTAATTAATTGAGCTCCAACTCAAGTCCTTAAATAATTTCAGCTTCTCATAATTAAATCTTGGCCCAACAATAATAATAAGCTCCACTTATTTCTCTCATTCATAAAAAAATTGGCCCACCTTCTATTTTATTAAGTCAACTCCAGCAGCCCACTTAGCCAATTAAATGGCCCATACTAAAATAAAAAGGAGGCAGCCCAAATTCTTTATCCTTCACCTCAATCCATCGGCACTTCTCACTCCTAATTCACTTTCATTCTCACAAATTCCCAATTAACCGAATAGCAATGTTTTAAAAATCGGACCGGCCGGCGAACCGACGTCGTTACTGGTTCACTGGTTCAACCGGTTCACTGGTCGAACCATTGGTTGAACCGGAATATATAATAAACACATATATTATATATTATTAAGAAAGTTAATATTTTTATGTATTAAAATAGATGATGTTTATTAATTTAAGAAAATTTATTTCATAAAATAATATTATAATTAAATACGAATTAGGTATTAAGTTTAGATAAAAATATTCATTGATGTCAATAGCTAGGGTATATAAATTAAGTATGTAATATAAAAAATTTATTTATAGTAAATAATGAATCTTATATGGTACTAATAATAATATAGATGGTAAGTAGAGCATCATTAAAATATAGAGGATGATAATTATTTATATTATAATTAACAATTATATTAAAGAATATAAAATTAAAATGAATTATTAGTTTTTGTAGATAAAAATTTAATGGTTAGTGTATAAAAATATTTGATGTTCAAATTGTTCAATGAGCTCATGTGGTGGAGTGGTAGAGGTCTTCTTATGTAGAAGAGAGGTCATGAGTTTAACTCCTACCAACAACAAATTTTAAAATTTTTTAAACAAAACAATATTAAACCGGTTTCCGGTTCACGGTCCAACCGGTCCGGCCGGCCGGTTCTGCCGGTTCACAGCGATTCAATGCATTGGTGGTTTAAAGGAGTGAACCGAACCGGACTACCTACCGGTTCGCGGTCTGACCGGTGACCGGCCGGTCCGGTCCGGTTTTTAAAACATTGCCGAATAGTAAAGCAGCGGCGCTTACACCCTTCTTCCTCGCCACCTCTCCGGCGAATCGCCATCTCCGGCGTCGCCAGAGCTCTCTCTTCCTTCCCCTGCAACCTTTTTTCTTTTTCATCTCTTAGTTCCAAAACAAATCCCTAAATCAATTTCAAAATCCCTAAATCAAATTCAGAGGCGGCGCCTTTCCTCTCCGGCGAAACCGCGCCCCGCCTCAACGGAATTCCGGAGTTCCGTCGGCGCGTACTCCTTCCTCCATCGAGTTCTCCCTCTTCGCTGCCCTTTCTGTCGAGCCCTCCCGTCGCCTCTTCGCGCCAGTGGTGGCAGCGCCGCCGCCGAGCATGTGTCAGGGAGCCCCTAGCGCTGCGCGTACTCTCTCCGGCTCGCATGTGGGAGCTCCGAGGTCCGCCGTCTCTCTTGATCTTTCCTCGACGGCGCCGGCTGCCGTCCGACACCAGTCGCCGCCTTGTTCTGCTACTCCGGCAGCGCCTCCGCTCTAGCCAGGTCTCCCAGAGCTCGTCGCTACCCGTTCGTCGCCGGGCAGCTCCGCCGAATACTCCTCACTCCAAAGCTAAGTCTCCTTCCCCCTTCCCCCCTGACTCAATTTCTTTGAGCTATGGCAGTAATTATGTTGAGGATTTCCTTGTTGTTATTTAGTGGAGTAAAGTTATGATCTTGGGAAGGGGTGTTAGCTTACTATATATCTGAGATTACTTGGCCTGGTGTATTATGGTGTTGCTCCCAGATTCTGTGTTCATACTCTACTATGGTGATTCCAGTTACTAATATTGTTATGGTTCGTATCTGGTTTCTGAGCATCTACGTTCTAAGTTTTCGTTCTGGGCTATCTATTTTTCTAACGTGATGCAGGAGAGGAGTGCTATGAAATACCTCTCCTTGGCGATTCTCGGTTTACGGATGTCTCTCCGTGTTGCCGCTGCCTCTCCTCGCCCTCCTCTCTACTCCTCACTGAAATTCTAACTTTGTGAAATTTGGGGTGTCAAAGTGGTGGAGGAAAAAGGAGGTAGGGAGGAAGTTTATATAGGCCTCTTGTGTTGGAAACTTGGGGGAAAAGCCTCCTATTTTTGGCTGCCAGCTCCATCTCTTTCTTGGCATCTTGTTTCTTTACTTAATTGAGTAAGTCTTGGGGGCAAAGGCTCCTATTTTGGGGCTGCCAGCTCTACCTCTTTTGAGCTTGATGTTCATGTTATTCTTACTATTTTGGTGTATGTGTGGCTGTCTCTCTTGGCTGTTTCCTCAGCCTTGAACGATGGAGAGAAGAGGATTTGACTCATGTCTATATTGGGCTTGTGTAGAGGCTCATTCTACCATGCTCATTTGTCTTGATTCCTCATTGATGCTAGTTGAGAATGTGCCAAAAAGGGGTTGATCTCAAGCTATACTATTTCCCTTTCTTAAATGAGCTTGTGCCTCCCTTCCTTTTTATTTGTGAGTCATCTTCTAACTCCTATTCTTGTGTTAATTTGCAGGTACATGGCTAGAGCTTTGGAGTCTTGTGGCTACCTTTTTCGAGAAAGAGAGTGAGGGAAAAGAAAGAAGATGCTCCTCTAGAGATCTTTTGGCTCCATCACCAAAATAGCTAGCTTCCAAACTTGTTGACTAGTGTAGTAGGATAATGGTGTAGAATAGATGTGTGTGTTGTCACTCTCACATATGTAAACATGTGCTAGATGTATCTCCAACATTCTTGTATATCTTATTCCTCAAATATTTATCTAGTAAAAGCATAGCCTTTACTTTTATCCTTGAAATATAAATTTCCTTTCACTTTATTTCCAATTGTCTCTTTGTCCATTTTTTTTTATACTCCAAAACTAGTGCAAGAAAACTCGGGTTGTTACAGTGCGCAATTGCATCTACAGAGCCAACGAGACAATTGGTAAGTTTCAGGGGTATTACCAATAGGAAGAGCGGGCGGCGGGGATCGGCAAGAGCGAGCTTGACATCATCAATGCCGCCTTGGCGACCTACCAAAGCTTGGAGTTGAAACCGTTCAAGTACCTCAGTTGTTGGCAGGAGGGGCGCCAACATTCGATGTATAGGGGTGGCGTAGTAGCATCAGCAAACGGTTGAGGTCGGTAGCCCTATCCGGCGGCGCCTCCGATGATGTGGCTACCCAGCTTGCCGGAACTAACTTGGGTAGCCCCGACGCTGGCCCAAGCAGTTCCCGCCGGCCGCAAGGAAGGAAGAAGGCGACGGCCAACCGTGGTCGCGCCCCGACTCCATCCGCCCCCGCTCCCTTTGTGCCACCTCAACCACCGACCAACTCGTTGTGGGCTCTCTTGGGTCAACTCAATACGACCGATACGTCTAACATGACTCCCGAGCAACTTGCAACACATGTGGGAATGATACGGGGTCTCAAGAAAACATTGGGGATAGAGGACTAGTCTTCCACGAGGGTATTTTTTAGTCTTTAATTATGTAATTTTTAATTTGTATGATTTTAATTATGTATTTTTTTAATTTGTAGGATTTTAATTATGTAATTTTTATTTTTTAGGATTTTAATTATGTAATTTTTATTTTTTAATGTATTTTTATAATGTAGAAATGTTTATAGTAATTGAAGTATTTAAATTGAATAATAGAATGATGGGACCCTTGAGCTTGTTCTTGCGGAAGAGAACGGATGTGAGTGTTGTGCTCTTGCCTAAGGACAAGGAATAAAAATGGGTCCGGGCCCACTTCCGTGCTCTTAGTTAAGAGCACGGATGGAGATGCTCTAATACCCTTATTGACGTTTTTTGTTGATCGTATTGACATTTCGGAGTTGATAATTTAGGCCATTAATTTGAATATCTAATGTCTATTATTTAGTTGTAGTTAGCAATTAAGTATTGAGTTAGCAATATAACACTCCCATGTACACTATAAGATAATCGTTTATTTTTTTGTCTATATAAAAATTAAGTTGGACTATTGAATATATTAATAAATAGTACTTTGTTACCAAATAGGAGTCTTTTTCATTTTAATTTGTCCATCCGCAAATAGAAGTTCCGATTTATTTTTACTATAAAAGATAATAAGGTTTCATATTCTACTAACACATTTCACTTAAAACTAATATATATAAATGAGACACATATTCTACTAATTTTTTCTCACCCACTCTTCTTAACATTTCTTAAAACTTGTGCTGCTAAGAAATGAGACTCCTATTAGTGGATGAACGGAGTAGTAAGAGTGACCACAGTGGGTCATGAGCCGCGGCGTATTGCAAGCGACAGATGAGCCGCGGCGGTCAAAAATGTTTTTTTTTTAAAAAAAATTCCTTAATTTATTTTGTGATAACTAGGCGTACAAGTTTTTTGTGGTCGTACTAATTAGGCAAACAAGTTTGTGTGGTTGTGGCTGTGGTGTGGACATTCTAAGAAAGTGGATATCATAAACTAATAAAAAAAGAATATGCCTAGAAGAGACTTTAATGGTGCGTCATGTGTTAGTTACAGAATGCAAATTGCAAAATAAACCATGAAATTCGGTCAAATTCTAGTATATTTTGCAACGATCAAAATTAATTCGAAAAATCATAAAGTTTAACTATATAATTTTTGTGGGACAAACTAAAATTCAATAAATCTTCGTAACTTTTTCATCAATTTGCCCAATAAAGTCATTATGGTTGGAACGAAAATGAATTGTCAAACCTAACACAATCGGAATCCCGATTCAATTCCACTCATTAGCTTTTTCGGTTCTGATTCAGCTAATATATGTGAAATTCACCAAATAAATTTCTACTAGTATTTGATTTCCAATGAAAATAAGGAGTACTATTTTTATTTGAAGCCCAAGCAACCAATATTTTTACACGTAAATTTTATTTTTTTTTGGTGCCAAAAATTAAACACGATCATTTTGAGTCCCTTAACAACTTATCATCAAACATCAACAAAAAGTTGTCTTCGCCATTTTTTAATATCATTTGTTTTAAAGCCATATTTACATAATTTAGAAAGAAAGTTGTTTTTAGTTTTGAGCCGTAGAAATTAAAACTCGGCTTTGCTCAAAGCCCTAATCCTTTGTGCGATGTCTTGAAATTAACATGATATATATTACAGTTATTGATTTACTTGGTGATTAAAGTGATTCACAGTTATTGATTTACTTGGTGATTAAAGTGATTCAAACCCCTGACTCATTGAGCTATACAATCAAATTATTTCTTTCATTTTACTTTACCTAGTCGAAATTGAATATATTCGGTGTATTCAAATTATAGTAATATAAGTTTCTCAAATTACTTGAGAGCCCTTATTAATAATCACATTTTATATTACTGTCATATTAATATTGACAGATTGACAAGAACATAGAACAAGAAATGGGGCAGGGTCAAGTTGATCAAGAATAGCCTTTGGGATCAAGATATGTGTATGAGACGATATCGATCTTGCCCATGATTCCATGATCTCTTGCGTTTCTTTCCCCACCATTTCTTTGGATGACCATCAGCCTCACCATGCCCCATTGAGTGTATCTTTGTTTTTGAATCTCTCATCGACACAACCTTCTTCCCCTTCACCCATGCCTTGATCACGCGTTTCAACTTTTGCAGTTTCCCAACAGGAGTCCCAACGGTAGCATGGTTTCCATCCTCAAAACTTACCTTCGTTTTCACCAGCTCATTGATGCCATGTTTTAAACATTCACTAGTCTCTCTGTAAGGACAAGGTGGCTGGCCTCCATCTCGTTGGCCTTCTCGAACGACACTCTTTTCTGCTGTGGCCAAATCCATCTGCACAAGGGTTTTTATGTAATGGCCAGAAAGTTTCTATTATTTCAAAATTAATGGAGCAAACAAACTTACTTGCTGCCACATCATGGATTTCATCTTTGCCAAACGCGCCTCGTACTGTTGCAATTGCTCTCTAAAGGTTGCATTTTCTTTTTCTTTCTGTTCAAGAGTTTCTTCTGCCATTAGTACCCTCTTTTGGAGTTCTCCAACAATCAGTGGCAACATCTTCGGAGACAGTTTCTGAACAACCAACAATAAGTTCCTTCTTAACTCATTACTAAAATGCAACAATAAGTTTCTGAACAACCAATAATAAGTTCCTTCTTAACTCTAAACCCTAAATCATGGCTTTTCCAACACATTACCTCCACTTCAGAAATGCTCAGGTCTGATTCTACTTTGCCACGAGTTTTCTCTATCCATTTCTGGAGACGACAAAAATGCCTTCTTGCCAACCATCCCCGAATTACTGCACAACCAAATTTGTTGGATTGGGATAACTGCTCATGATTTATCAGCTACACCTCAAGAAGAAGTTTTCTAGTATTTTTTTTTAGCTTTACCTGACTGTAATTGCACAATCACCATCTCATCTAGCTTCACCTGATTTTTCATCGCGAGTAAGGCACTATACTCCTTTCTTGCAATTTCACCACGAACATCTGTTGATAGACAGTAAATTACTAGCAGAAACAGTATATTTTGTCTTTTACATTACTATTATTTTGATGGAACTGCAAGGGCCTTACATGATTGCAATGTGACTGCTATTTCATTGAGTTCGTGGAGGTGTTGATGAGTATCCAAATACTTCTGCACCTCAGGAGTAAGGATTTGTTGTCTAAAACCTTTTAAGAAACCAACCTGTTCAACCACATACCAAAACAGTTATCAATTACCAAAAGAAATGTACACAAATTTCTATCGCTTTTTGGAAGTCAAATACATAGATACAACGCACATTTGTGTATTTTTTTATGGGTAAATGTATTTAAATTTAAAGGCCACACTATGGAGGACTCATCATCTCTACCGCTTGGCTAACTCAGACACACACAATCGTATTTTATGTCTATGGAAAACACCGGATTGCAAATAAAAATTGACAGAGCAACATTTTATGCATACAATGCTCCTTATTCTAAACTGGATTTGACATATGACCTTGGCAACCAAACACAATAAGAAAGCGATGAGAGAAAAAACAGGAATTGACATCACCAACAACAAATGAAAAACCCAACCTTATGAGGAGCAGACTTGTCAATCCTCTTATCATCTGCATAACACCATCTGCGTAATTCCACTTTTGCATCACGAAATCCAATTCCTCTCATCTTCCCATTCTTCACACAAAATCCCGATCTCACCCCGGCTGTATCGCTCATGGACACAGATAGCCGCCTCTTAGCGGACGGGGTGCGAGAGGGAGGGATGGCGCGTCGCGGCAGCGCAGGAGGGACATCCGGCGTGCCGCTCTCGTCTCTTCGCTGGAGAGCCTCCAGCATTTTCTCCAACGAGCTACGCGTAATACAATTTGGCGCTACAGCCAACATATTTTTGAATTATTGAGCTCTTATCCACGAAATTCTAGCAATTCAGATACAACGAAGACACATACGCCACCAAATTCGGCAGAATTCAAGCGAGATTTGGAGATTTTTGATAGAAATAGAAATTGGCTGATAGATTTGGGCAGAATTTTAGAAGAGATTTTGAAGGATTGTGAGAGCAACTGGTGGTAGAAGGCAGCGCTGGAATTGGGGAAAATTATGTGGACCTTCCTCGCGATGGAGCAAAGGCCACCAGAAAAGCGGCGGCGGCACCCGCCGGACTCCAATTTTCTCCAAAACCACAGAAAAGGATGATTGATGGTGGCGGAGGAGTCTGGTTTGGAAGAACAATTCGAAACGGTGAAAAACGTAAGTTGCATGTATAAAAAGGATAACTTGCAGTGTAGTCCTCCAAACTTTGAAGAATTTCGGATTAGACCCCAATCTTCTAGATATTTACGATCTGGTGCAGCTACTATAAAAAATTTGAGTTTGGTACCTCAACCATTGAAAAATTCCATTCAGCCCCTTCAGGTTCTTAATAAATTCAATTATCGCTTCCACATTTCGAAAAAGTTTGATTCTGGCCCTATATTATGTAAGAATTGTTTCGAAGTCCTTGATAAAATGTTTACCGCATGCAATGCACCGGCGGAACTAGCGTAGGGACAAGCCCCCGCGGCACCGAACCCCGACCCCGCCTTATTCCTCCATTCTTCGACCGATCTCCGCCCCCAGATTAAGCCCTACACTCCAACCGTCCAGACTCCACGGAATCCACGGAATCCGCGCCGCCGCCACTGATTCTGCGTAATTGACAAAATTGTTGGAGAAGATAGACTTGGGCTTATAAGTTTTGAGCCATTTATATAATTGTTGGGCTGCTTTTAATTTTTGGATAAAATAAACTAATGATATTGCTCTTGACATAATTAGCCGATTCAGATAAAAATTTGATGGGTATGTAAATGATTATAATTTTATCAAATAAAATAATCTTAAGTGCAGTGTGCAATACTTCTCATGTTTTTTTATAAATTTTGTTTGCCCCCAGACCTCCTAATTTACTTGGTACTTGGATTCAGATCACTTGGTGGTTTGGGAGAATTAGAATTAGTGGTATAAAATTAATTGCAAGTGTTATGCAAGTAGTAGTAATAAATTTATTAGTATGTGACTTGTTTAAGATATATTTATAAAATAGATCACTTGGTGGTTTGGTAGAATTAGAATTAGTAGTATAAAATTATTTGCAAGTGTTATGCAAATAGTTGTTTATAAATTTATTAGTATGTGAAACTTATTTAAGATATATTTCTAAAATAGAGTGGGAGATGAATGAACTAATAATATATTAGTTGTATACAATGAGAAATAATTTTTCAAAAAAATCAGGATGTGACTATTCTTAGGCGATTTCAGGACATAGCGATTTGTCGAAAACAGTATCTCCCTCCGCAAATAGGAGTCTCGTTTTTCCATTTTGATTCGTCCGCGAATAGGACTCTGGTTCATAATTACTATAAATGAAAAAGAGGCATACATTCTACTAACTCAATCCACTCACATTTCATTTAAAACTACTAATATATATAAGTAGGACCCATATTCCACTCATGTTAAGTTAAAGATTTTAATATATTATTATTTCAAAAATTTCAGCCCCGGCTTATTTAATTTCCTGGTTCCGCCACTTAATGCCCATCTAGACTTTTGAATGTAATGCAATACGATGACATTTAATGCCTTGGATATTCTTGAATCTCATGCTCCTTGTAAAACTCATGTTCTAACTAGTGGAGAATTTATCTTCGTTGAGTCACATAATGATACGACCATGAAAGTCGTGCGTCAAAGTTTACAATAGCAGCCGGTTTCAATCAGTGCTCGGCCTATCGAGATGATAACCAAACGCTTTGGGAAGGCCACCAATGTCTTTGTCTTCAAGAGAGCTTCACGTGAGTATCTTAGACGCCTCGCGGTTTGGTTTCGGTTCAACAATTTTCAAAACCGGAAACCGGCGGTTCCGAACCGCAACCGCCGGTTTCTAAACCCTGAGCACCTCTAAAAGGAACTGAACTGTACTATTCTAATGTATCCTTATTATTTTTCTATTACATGATATCTATTCATGAGAGATTATTGGGCATAACAACGAGAAACATGGATTTTACTACTGATGAGATTTCTCAACAAGGATCAGGACTCAACAAGGATCAGTGAAGCTAACTCATGGAACTACTAATCGGAGTCATCGGACTACTTGGCTATGACATCGATGTCTAGGGCATCCTTCTTCAAGTTATTTGAGACTTATTTTTCCTCATTTAGTTAAATCCTCAAGTTTGCATTGTGAGTATTACATTTTAGCTAACAATTATAGAGAGTCTTCCAAACCAAATAACAATTAAAATAGATTTATTTTTTCTTAGTATACTCCGATGTGTGGAGTTTATCACCAGTTTTAGGGGGACAGAATTTCTGGTATTTTTTTCTTTTTGTGAATGATTGTATACATATGACATGACTGTATTTTTTGAAAAACAAAATGATGTATTTGATAAGTTTGCTATGTTTTACAACATGGTCCAAAAGTCTGAAACCAAAATAAAAACCCTTAGATATTACTCCATAATAGAAAACCTTCTAATTAGATATGTCACCGAAATTAATCGTTCTCTCTATGTTCCTTTTCAGATTCTGAGGATGAGCTGGTTGATCTTAAATTACGATTGGGCCTACTGGGCTGCAGATAGAAAGGGACGACAACGACTGAATGTGTTTTAAGTTGGTTTGAGGATCGTTGGTGATATGAATCCGGGAAGCGCCAAACCAAGAGATGGAGAAGTGAAGACATACCATGAGCCAAATCAGAGTTGTGGTCTGTTTCAAACATCAATATGCCTATCAATTTGAAGTCCAAACGATCTTCTAAGACCACCATTGTCTTTATCGTCAAAAGAGCTTCGCGTTAGTACCTTGCACGCCTCAATCGAAACCCGGATGAGGAAGTTATGGTCGTTTTATGAAAGTCACGCAGTCAAGTAACGAAGACTCCAAAAAGTTTGCACGGGTGGGCGTTTTGATGCGTGAAAAAGCCCAACTGGGGCATTTTTTGTTCGAGAAGACTTCAAAAGGAGGGGTTTTGAATTATTTTGATATTCCAACCGTAGTTTGAGTGCCTTTTCATATTCCAACCCTAGTTTGAGTGACCTTTCATCTCCCATTCCTCTACATCTATAAATAGGGTCTTTTGTACCATTTGTTAGATAGAATTGGGTTAAAAAATTTTCTGCATTGAGAGAGTCCATCCCCATGTTCGCTTAGATGAATGTTTGGCAAAATCCATGGCGGGGCTATGGTTACTTGGCTGTTAGCCCGGGGGTTAGCCACTTGGTAAATTCACAACTAGCACCATGTAACTAGTGGCAGAGCTTGAGTGAGAGTATACCCTAAGGGCGGAGCTCGAAAGAGTATACTTCTAGTGGCAGAGCGAAAGTATACTCTAGTGTCGTGTAGCTAGCGAAAGAGTCGATATAAATGTTTGCTTGGGTGAAAGTTGCCAAGGGTTGACATCATCTTTTTGGTGGAGGTTCTAATTAGGTCTCCAAAAGGTCATTTGTCCACTCCTCAATTTCTTCCATTTCGATTCCCATCAATTCTATTTTGCTCTATCTTTTGGTAAAATGGAACACAAATCCTTTTTAGTGCAATGTTTATTAAGTTTTTATATTATTGTTGTAACGTTTTAATCTTTAACTTTAAGGGCGTGTTTGAATAGTATTTTATAGTATTTCATTTAGATATGAACACATCCATTATGTAGCAATGCTTTTTTTGGTTTTCCATTTCTATTTGTGGTGTTTGAATTGATGCTATGTTATCTATACTCTTTAATACTATATGTTTGGTTTACTATTTAAAGTCATACTACTATAGTAGGAAATTCTAAAATTATCCTCTGATTTTTTCTATATTTTCAAGATTGAAGGCTATATTAATAAATTCCAGATAATCTAAGATTGAAATAGTGCCGTCAGTGGCGGAACTAGAAATTTAAAGAAGCCGGTGCTGAAATTTAAAGATAAGACAACGCGACATTGACACTCTTATTATCTTCGAAAGCGGATAGTCAATTCTAGCAGTATTAGTTGTCCGCAGTAACGTATAATAATTATCAATTTATGGGTGTCAACTAATACTGCTAATAAATACGAAACGTTTGGTTTCCGACACGGAATTTTATGCAGGTGAGTTAATGAAGAGAGAGTAAAGTAAGAGAAATAAAAAATTAGTATACTGTTATTTTTTATTTTAGAAAATATTTTATTTTTAATGTGACAATAAAAAAAACATGAGATTATTACTTCTTATATACAAAGAGATTGATATTGTGAAAGTATTGCAAAATAGGCTAAAATATATAGGGGGAATGATCAATTGCTAACTCATCATTTAATTGCTAACTACAACTAATTTTGAGGCCACATGATTTTAAAAAATGTGTGGCCTACAATTTGCCACGTGTAATTTTCATTTTTATTAATTAAATCGAAAAAGATAAAAAAAAACGCTAAATTAGAGTTTTGGATGAAAATGTCAATATAGTGTTTTGAAAATATCAACACAATGCCTTGAGAATGTCAACATAAATTTAGGATTGACATTGTATATGCTTTATATTGACATATTATCTTAGCTGCATTGACATTAACCTGTGTACGAAAAATACGAAAATTCTAGATTTTTTTTTCAAATTTTGACGTTGGAACATATGCATGTAGTATATTGTTGGAATCCTTATAAAATTATCTTTAATTTGATATATGTTATATGAATTTAAAGTTTTGAGATTTCTTTTAAAAGTTAGTTATAACTAACTTGACATTAATACCCTATTGATTTTTATTGGAATTAATCATATAGCCTTATTGACGTTTTTTTTATCGTATTGACATTTTGTGGTTGATGATTTAGGCCTTTAATTTGAATATCTAATGGTTATTATTGAGTTGTAGTTAACAATTAAGCATTGAGTTAACAATATAACACTCCCCAAATATATAGTGTATAAAGTATAAAATAAGATATAATGAATCAAAATAAGATATTACTGTTACAACAAATTTTCAAATGGTAGCTGAGAAAATTGTAAATACGGAAACTCTATTTAAAGAATTTTTTTTTAATAAAAGTATCCCAATAATTATATCCCTTGTCTAAATTTTATAAATAAAAATATATGACACTAATACCAACAAAATTAATAAAAAATAATGAAAAGCCTGTAACTAGGTGGGATTTCACCCTCCCCTTTCTCTCTATCACCGCCCTTTCTATCCGAAGATTAAAAATGGCGGACACTGGTTTTACTCTGTATAAATAGGCGGACAGCTTTGTGTTTCGCCGGTGAGTGCCGTACACGTTAGGAAGAAGCCGTATGACGCAAGAGATGAGCGGTCCACGGAGCTTGCTCTATGACCTAGATCCCGCGCATTTTGATGAAAATGTGATTATTCAATAGCCACGTCAACGCTTTCGGATTGTTGCGTCATAAATTAACCAAACCCGCTTTATAGTCGTGTGTTAGCTACCAAATAAATATCCAACGAGAAATCAACCCATTACGTTCTCTCTCTCTCTTAATTAGACACGACTGCAAATGAAGTTGGGTTTACTAAGCAGCTGCGGCATCAACTGCAGCTCCTCTTGCTTCATACCAGTTTCCAGTTTCGATCGTCTACCCACCAATTATGGTTGATTTCATCTCCACCGCCCTTTATTTTCCTGCCAACACTCAATTCTTAACATTTCTATTTTTTCTATAGATAAGCAGCAGTCCTTAAACCTGAAGCGTCACCATGATAATGCCCAAATTGTTAGTACCACTAGCATTTCATTGCCCAAGACTACCGCTATTGATCTCACTACTGCCTTCATAAGTACATTTTCAGGTATTGTATGTTTTTATCTAATTTGATTTTTTTTCCCTTTTTTTTCATTGATCTGCTGTTATGTTTGTAATTGCTGCTGCTTTGGTTGTGTATTATGATGTTTAACTCGTTTTAGTTTGTAATTTTCAGCTGCGGCTTTCCTTGCGACGCCATTAGCAAATGCTGGAACTTTAGAAACTATTGCGGTTAGAACTCACTTATCTCCTCATCAGGATTGTATTACCGTTTTTTACTATTTGCTCAATGTTGTGTACCTATTTTATCCTCTTGATTCTGTTGTGATTCTCTTCATGTACATATGAAGTACACTTTTAGGAGGAAGAAATACTTCTCATGCTTGTCCTATTGTTGGTTTTGAGTTGTTATGTTCTCTCTTACATATGAATCATCAAGTGATTTCTCATTCATATGTGGAATTTTATGGAATCATTACAAGATATTCTTGTTTTCAAAATTGGGTGTCTTTGTGTGTGATGAGCTGCTATAGAGGGATGGCGTGTTCCGTTTATTTATTTCCTAATGGATTTTCTTTTTCCATTTCCCTTCTCTTCTCTCTTTTATCTGCTGACATGCCCTATTATCATTACATCTTCACTTTTGGATTATTGTAATAGCTTCTATGCAATGATGTATGTCTACAGTCTACCTCCCTAAATATTACTTGATACACTTTGAATTTAATTGCTAATGCATGTTATGTTACCTATTGTTTTCAGGAAATACCTGCTTCCTTATATACTCTTGCTGATGGGACCTCCGGGGATTGGCTTTCTGGCCTCCTATTTTCAGCTGGTCAAGATGCTAATGCAGCAGTGCAGGACCAGTTGGCATCCTTCAGTTTTACTAGGTTTGTCTCCTCTCGAGTGTATTCTTCTTTGAGATATGTTTCTTGTAACTCTTTCATGAATAATATAATGTCTAGTCTCACATATATGTTTCTGCAGTTTGGCAGTCATTTTTGGTGCTGGACTTGTAACTAGTCTTTCTCCATGCACACTGAGTGTATTGCCCCTTACCCTTGGTTATATAGGTGAGAAACTGCTCAGATGTTCATATATTGGAAAGATAGCCTTCTTTGTGTCTAAATTTTTCATTTGGTTGGTTTGTTATAGGGGCATTTGGATCTGGAAAGAGTAAAGCAGAGGTAAAAGATTTATTGAGCATATACAGGCACAAATTTTCCCTTTTTTTTTCCTTTCTTTCTGGAAATTTCTCATTAGTGTTTGTTTATACTACTATTTGCTTAGACCTTGGGACAATCATCAAAATATTGGTTTTAAACAATTGGCCAAGAAATATGTCCAGGACAGTGTGTGGCTACTGTTACAGTAGCAGTGCCAAACTTGTTCATATTCTTCAATTTTATGTTGCACAGGTTATTGGGAATTCTCTCTCATTTGCCATGGGATTGGCAACAACATTAGCCCTACTGGGTGTAGCAGCCTCATTTGCAGGAAAGGCCTATGGACAAATTGGGCAGGGTCTGCCTGTGGCTGCTTCTTCTTTGGCTATCATCATGGGTTTAAATCTCTTGGAGGTGCTTCTATTTTTCAATCTTCTGTTGTTTGTTACCTTTTATATAGCGGTCAATTTACCAAGCAAATTTGAGATTTTACTTAATCTTAGAGTGTGCAGACTTACATGCAGATTCTGATGCTCTAAAGATATCCGTGACCATAAAAAAATATAGGTAGACATGAAATCACCTGCACAATTAGATGCTGATAGACACTAGTGGGGATTAGAGAGCGCGCGCGGGGGGGGGGTGACCCCAATGGTTATTAGGCTGCTACAGAAGTTGGCTTTTTGTTAATTTCATTTCCTTTTCAGATCTCATCCTTTTTCTCTTGATGTTATTTGCTTCAGTTGAGTTGAGTTGCTTTAGGGCCAGGGATTATTGTCTAACATTGTACAACACCAGAACTATTTAGTAGTTAATATCTTTGTCATTCTCACTTAAGGTGAGTTATATTCAGATTTTAACTGACCAAACACCTGATAGCTGAATATACCTTAAAGTCTTCAACTGAATATCTGTGGTTCATAGTAATGTTTTTAATGGTTTACAGTTTCTTGGACTAACTCTGAAACTATCATATACTCAGCGTGATGATAACCCCCACCTACTGACTGGGTGTCAGCAGTGCTTACTTTGAGTTCTAGCCTACTATTTCTTGTACATATCATGTTAATAGTTGGTGGGTGGTGCAGATATTTGAGTTACAGCTTCCTTCCTTTTTCAACAACTTCGATCCTCGTGCAGCTGCTGCTAGTTTTCCTTCAAGTAATAATCTCTTTATTCCTATAACCAATTTATTCACAAGATATGTAATTGGCTGGCTGGCCCATTTATGCACCCCCAAGCCTAAAACTAAAAGCATTAAACAGTTGTGTATATGACTAATAGGTGTCCAGGCGTACTTGGCTGGACTTACATTTGCATTAGCTGCATCACCCTGCAGTACTCCAGTGCTTGCTACGCTGCTTGGGTATGTCGCCTCGACCAGGGTACTTATCTCCTCTCTTACAGTCAATAGTTGTTCTTTTTTAAATTGTTTTGCTTGCTTAAGCCTACTGTCTTCCATGTGTGGATGGTGATATCAATCAAGGGATGGATGAAATGAATGAGGGAAATTGATGGCAAGATTTTCGGCTATATATTATTCTTTCCTTCTTTCTTGTAGTTAAATATAGTAAGCAGGATTTGGAGTTATTTGAATAAATAAGAATTGATGCGACTCAATTTGGATTAAAATCGAACGAAAAATCCGTCTTAGGTGGAGGAGGGCTACGGTTTACACCGCCAAACAAGTTGATCACTGGATATATTCTTCAAAACTAAAACACAAAATGGAGTAGGCAATTAGCTCCAACGGTACTCCAAAACAATCCCATTTTATGTTTTTGAGCAAAATATACCTATCTTTAGGTTTTACTCTAAAACAAACCCAAGTCACTTTTTCAAATTTTGTGAATAAAAAAAGGTGGTGTATAGAAAATATTCTTTTAAGTTTTGAGTTTAGTGTAAATGGTTGGAGTAAAATCACTATTTGATGTGACATTTACACTAAAATAGGTTTGAGTAGTCTAAATGGTTGGAGATCGTCTTAGCCTCAAATGGATTTGCAAATTAATAATGAAGAAAATGATCAAGATCATTTTGAATTGCAGGATCCAGTGGTTGGAGGTAGTCTACTACTGACATACACAACTGGCTATGTTGCTCCTCTTCTTCTTGCTGCTTCTTTTGCTGGAGTATTGCAGGTACTGATTTGGATTCTGGCCTCACTAATTCTCTGGTGCTTACAGTATCTAAAATCACCACGAGGTGCCTTTTTGGTATCACGACTGCTTTTCCTTGTGATAAACTATTTTGTATTAGCAATTTTCCCCTGAAAAAGGTGTAACAGAATGAGAAATGTCCACAATATGCAGTTGCTAGTGTTTGGTCCTCTAAATAGTCTCGTACTGTAACTATTTACGTTGTCAGCCAATGCTAATTCATGTCTACCTGCAGAGCCTGCTTTCATTCCGCAAGTTCTCAGCATGGATCAATCCTATGAGGTATTATTATATTACAGCTGAAAAGGAACTCTTAACTGCCCTTCGGCTGTTAATTTTTCCTGTTCTAATATGGGAAGTTAAATATGTTCCAGTGGTGCCCTCCTCCTCGGTGGCGGGTTGTACACACTGTTAGATAGGCTGTTCCCGGTTACAATGGTGATGTGAGTGTCTGTGTCAAACAAACAATAAGCAGAAGCCAGAAAATCTATTCTGGATTCACCTGCTCTTATCCAGCATTGGTGGTTCGTTGTACTAAATGAAGCATCTCGGTTTTCTTGGACTTGGAGGCCGTATGCGGTGAGCTGGTAAACACCCCTAGTTGTGAATGTACAAAAGTGCGATAATTATATGGAACTAAGAATGGTAGGTACATACTGGAAAGCTGGGGCCATTTTATGTCTGGTAAGAAACGTGCAATATCCAAAAAATAGTGTATTTTGATGGTTAAATTGTGTTAATCTTCTCTTATTCGAGATTTCCAATGCGTTTACATTGCTGAATCTCAAAATTCGCATTATAAAATAGCAAAGGATTTAGTGCTTATGCTCGTTTGGTGTTAATAGCAGTTTATGACCTCAAATTTTTTGTGGGTCAATTTTAATGGGTCATGATTAATTGCTAATTAATTAATCCCAAATCTTTCGATCAGAAAATTGCGGTTAAAATAATGTCAAATGGATTATATTTTAAATTTAAATACTCTCCATGTCCGCGAATAGGAGTCCCATTTCTTTCCTGCACGGGTTTTAAGAAATATTAAGAAAAGTGGGTGGAAGAAAGCTAATGGAATATGAGTCTCACTTGTATATATTAGTTTAAATGATTTGTGAGTGAAATGTGAAACCTTTTTTACCATTTATAGTAATTATGAATCGTGACTCCTATTCGCGGACGAACTAAAATGGCAAAATGAGACCTCCTATTTGCGAACAAAGGGAGTAATTAATAAATAAACTTAAAAGGCAATTTTTATATATGGTAGTTAAAGCTAATTACTTTCTTTTTCTTCTAAATCATTTTAAATATTTTTAAATTTATGTAATTTTCTTGATTCAAATTATTTTTCACAAAAAATATATCAAATTAAAGGCAATTTTATAAGAGGATTCTAACGAAATCTCAATCGCATATGTTCTGACGACGTTCGGATGATGAACTTTGATAATTTTTTATTTCAGTTTTAGGATATGTTGATAAGCAGATTTTTATTAATAAATGCATCAAAAAATTTCAATATAATGCATGTGATCCTGGACTAGTTATGCGAGCATAATAGAAAGTATTTGTAAAATTCAGGGATATTCAAACTATAAATGAAAAGTTTAAACTGTAAATTTAAATTGCACTACCTTTGTGCTAAATAAAGATTCATGCACTTTTGATGGTAGAGGGAGTGTTCATGATGAGTAGACAGTAAGGGAAAAAAAGGAAAAGATTGTGGTGGGATAGTGTCCAGAAATGGAATATGAATGTATTAATTGTGCATACCAAAAAATATTGGAGGGTGTATATACTAGAGTTTGAGATCATAAAGTACTATCAAATCCTTTATGAGGCATTTGGTATGATAAAGTATGATTGAGTTATTTCGATTATTCAGATTTGTATCTATCATATATGTCTGTCTCTTTGTGATGTATTATAGACTGATGAAACATGACGAAAATACAAAAAAATGGAAAAAAAGGATTCTATTTGTCATGCAAGAATACGAATTATATATTCGAAATTTTGCATTCAAGGTAACTTGAACATCCTACCAACTATGTTGTTAACATCATAAGAGAAAACAAGGTTCATAGTTCTTTACACCAAATAACCCATGCCATAATCTCAGATATAATCAGAGGAGTCATCCCATCTATGGCAAAAGCATATAAAGAACAACGTAGAATGAACATCTTCTACATATACTACACTAATCGCTTTCGTCTTTTTCTTCATGATCAATAGATCAAAAGAACAAATAGTGTTCAAAACATGCTAGCAAAGAATATCACACTTTGAGCATAATTCTACTCTGATACACCTTCAAGCTCAAATCGCTTCCCTCCCCTACTATAGTTTACAACCCCCAAATACAGGAGGAAAAATAAAAACTCAAATAGCTAGAATTTCTTTGAATTACTTGTGTAGTGTGTGCTATGGAAGGTCCAAAAAGCCGTTTCCATGTTCAATGTTTTGTGAAGAACCCTTGCGTCAAAGAGGAAAAATCGTACTCTTTTCCTGATTGTGAAGAACCTGAAGAAAGTGAGGATGAATTCTGTTGGCCAGCTACGGGCATACTGCCATTACTAGATATATTATTTCCCATTGCATATGAGCTGCAACACAAGAATGGAGTTAATGGCATGATTAATTGCCTAGTTTTAATAGAACACTGAAAACAGCCATAAATACAAAAGTAACATGTTTCTATTTCCATGGCACAGAAGGAACATGTGCTTGAAAACAAAATAGAGAAGAAACTTCATGTCTCTAGAACAAGTCAAAATTTGCATTTGGTCTGCCAAATGATGTAGTATAACATGTCAATAGACTTATCATTTACTACTTTACATATTCAACTTAAGAGAATTTATTGAAGCTAATCAATTACTCCCTCCATCCCAAGATATTAGACCCACTTCTTTTGGGCACAGGAATTTAGAAGGTGTTGTTTAGTGGTGTAAGTGGAGTTGGTAGTAAAATAAATTTTTACCATAAATAGAAATGGCTCAAATATGTTGGGACACCCCAAAATGGTATACGAGTCTAATATCTTGGGACGGAGGGAGTACATCATTGCAGACAACGGAAGTTTTTTTATATCCTACAGTGGTATATATTATAGTTTCGATGATATCTCACCCAGTAGAGTAAGAGAACAGTGGATCATTTTGGGTTAAAACACATTGCATATGGCTATATCATTCTCCACCATAGTGACATATATTACACAAAAACCATGAAAACAAATTAAAGCACTAGAACTCCTATTGCTTTCTTCCCTAAAACACACTTATGTAGAAAGTATAAGATAAGTAGTTGAATTTCATCAAAAGTAAGTAAAGTTAATCGATCACTACGTCATCTTAACTAGTACGTAGAAGTACATGAAGATACATATTCCCAAGATGGATCTTCCAGCATAATTAAGTACTCCCTCTATCCCAGCTAAGATGACACATTGCTTTGCTGGTACGAGATTCTAAGAGTTATTGGTTATTAAGTTTAATTGGAGAGAGAAATGGTTGGTGTAAGTATTGAATGGAGAGAGAAGAGAGATGAATATTTTAATTGGGGAGAGAAAAAGTGGTAGGTGTATTAATTGAAGAGAGAAACTTTCCAAAAATAGAAATGTGTCGGGACAGACTAAAAAAGGAAAACGTGTCATCTTAGCTGGAACATAGGAGTAGTAAGTTAACTCTATCCAAACCAAGTTCCCAAAGAATAAGTCGACTGAATATTTCACAGAAGTTTCATGCGCATACCTAGACGTTGGGAGAGGAAAAGAATTTCCAATTGGTTGAGGTGGTCCCATGTTTCCCATCTGTCATAAGAACATAAAAATAAGAATGTAGGTAAACCATACACCCATGTATACAGCTTACAAAGATACATCACCACAAATCACTTATTTTCTACCTGCATATACTTCACTACTTCAGCTTTCTGAGCTTCTGTCATCATCATTCCAGGGAACTGGTAACCAGCATTTGGCCAACTTTGGTTGGGCAAGTTGGTACCATTAAGCCCTACTTGTGTGTTGTTAGGAGCTTTTGGCATTGCCCCAGAAGCATTTGCTGCAGCAGCCATTAAAAGTGACTGTTGTTGAGCTAGAATAGCAAGTTGTTGTTGGTGAGCAGTGAATGGAGAAACAATATTGGTCTGCAACATGACAAAGCAAAAAAGATAGGTCAAACAATGGACAGCAATAATAGCAATATGAAAGTCTAGTTTTCTCTCAGATCATCATCATAAAATTCTAGCCTTTCTTATACTTCATTTTTGAAAATTTAAGTATGAACCTTATTTTATCTTAAGGATTTTTCAGGGTTGATTGTGCCTGGAAGAAGGGTGTGTGACTAATATACATCTCAAGAATCCGGCACAAGACATACCTTCTCAAAAAGAGACATAATATCAGTTTTAACATCTTTTTGGGAATTCACTGCTGTTGAACTAGGTGCAATTGGTGGTGAATCCTTGAAAAGATCTTCAATTTTAGAAGCAGGCTGTGATTTGTTTTCATCAAGTTTTGCTGGAATGGTCTTTTCTGTTGAAGATGACACATCAGCAGCTGCAGTTACAAACAGAAACATGAACAGCAGCCAAATTGCAAAATACAAAGATGGTATGAATTTCTTCAAGGTTTGAAGCCACCCCTCCCCCCTCCTCAACCCACAAAAGATAGGAAAGAAGCAAAACATATCTGTAATCCAACAGCAAAACATGCAAGATAGTTCAGACATACATTGAAATCCTGCCCACGTATTATCATCCCCTGGAAGCTCCAGTAGTATTTTCACCAGAACCATCCATAGAAAGCATGTCGAAAAGATCAGTTGCATAATCAACTTTTGGGAGGAGAGATCTTCTCTTCAACCTGCTTTGAAGGTTCAGCAGGTCAGAGCTGTCTCTACTTTCTGAACCACTTGCTCAGTAACTGCAGCTGGAGCTGGAGCTACCTATTGTCAGAAAGGCAAATAAGGACCCTTATCATGATATCATACATATTAAAGGGTGTAAATAAAAGATACTCCCTCCGCCCGCGAATAGGAGTCCCATTTTTCCATTTTAGTTCGTCCGCAAATAGGAGTCCCGGTTCACTTTTACCATAAATGGTAATAGGGTCCCACTAACTCATTCCACTCACATTTCATTTAAAACTAATATATACAAGTGGGACCCCTATTCCACTAACTTTTTCCCACACACTTTTCTTAACATTTCTTAAAACCCGTGCCGCCAAGAAATGGGACTCCTAATGGCAGACGGAGAGAGTATACTTTATGCACAAGCACAATAAAAAATATTAACGGAGTCGATGAAAATAGTGGCATCAGCTTGAAAGACATAATTTGTAGGGGATCAAAATTTCATTGCTTGTCCCAATATTAGACATAGCTAGAAACAAGATGACTAGTTGTTTTCTTCGATACCAGGAAGGTCAGAAACCTTATCCGTTCTATCATCACATATAAGCGTAGGAAGCTACATTGCTCAACCACGAATATTTTTGCTTGAGTAATCATATTGGTGAACTTCATTACAGAAACAATGAAAAACATTCCTAGAGAACTCGTCAACCCATTAGGAAGAAACTATATATAAAAATAAAACAAATGTACGCCAGAAGACATACTTGTTCTGCAGCTTTAGGAGGCACAGGCACACTCATCCTGGCAGCAGGAATGTTTTGTCTTGTACTAGGTGCTGGAACATTCTTCCTCTCAGAAGAATTCCCGGAACTGCTGGAACGTCCGTTCCCACTTCTATCACTAGGCCGTTGCAACTGTACAGAAACTTTTTCTTCAGTTCTCCTAGGAGGTGACTTTAGATTCCCATCCTTGGGTACCCATCTCTTCTCTTCATACCTTAATCGATTATAGCAGAAAAGACGCATAATCAGCTTGTGGACCCAGATATATGCAATACTGTGCTTAATGAAATATCTTCAGAATAAGAAACCCATACTTTGCACGAATGAAATTCTCAATCCCAACTCTATCGTAATTCGGGGGAAGCTCTGCCTCCCAGTAACTGTTTGCCTTTTCATTTCCCATGGCTACATTCACGATGGAAGAACAATTTTAGACATTGCTTACAAAATATAAAAAAAATCACCAAAGAGATACAGGTGTTGAATTCTTACAGTGGATAAATGCAACTTGTTCAGGAAGCCATGTGTCAAGTGTAGCCGATCTCACCTACAGAAAGGCCAACACAAACAATTAAACCACAAGTAGCAATCGATATCCATTACAACTCAAAAATAAGAGAAAGTATATTGGTCATATTAAAGAAAATTTTGTTATTACTTCCATGAATTGAAGAAAAAGATCCAAAAACATCAACCAGAAAAGTCAGGACTGCTAGGTAACCAAAACCTAGAAAATTTTGCTGTGTAGAAACATGCATGTAAAGGGCTAATCATTAATGCAACTGTAAGGAAAACACTAATTTAAATTAATGAGCCTGCAAAATATAATAAAAATGATTTCAAAATTCAAGGAAATAAAAACAAAGAATAAAAGTCCACATTATCATATAGTATATGAAACAATTAACATGTCTTCTAACTACAAAATACAAGTCTAGAGCAATAAGTCGGTCTTTGCCAACAGAAAATATTTAAAAATCCCAAATCCTTGCATATTCCACAATTGCATAATGCAGTAATTGTTTTCTATTCAGCCTTTAATTCCATTCTTGGGTATGTGCAAATTTATCAGTCCACAGACCACTAGAACTACGACAATGCAAATGATCTTCTTTCTATGCACAAAAACCTCTGGTGTTTAACAATACATAAAAATAAGAGAACCAGTTGAGTGAAAAGCACTCTAAAATACATGGCATTAACTATCACAGATATCCAAATATTTTTGGTTATTTTACCTAAAAACCACTATATAGATATGTTTAGAAAATATGACATTTTGCTTTAATCGATTCATGATTGTGAAGTGCAACTTTAAATAAACACAAAATTCAAATAATCTCATGGAGTGCTTAAAATCCTGTGCTGATAACAAAAAAAAGAGCAATCTATAGCTGAAATCATCAAGAAATGAAATAGATATTGCAATTATTGATGGGTAAACTACGAAGGGGAAAACCATGTATGTCACCTTTGATATGTGGACCCCAAGACTTCTGTGGATTCCAGAGCATTGCATGCATATAAATATGCCTAAGTTCACACTAGCCCATCGAGGACCTCTGTATTAAAAAAAATGAAAAAAAAAAAATTAACTAACTAAGAACAAAAGAATAAAAGAAGCCAATGATATGAAATTTTTATTATTTATGAAAAAATAAACTTTCCTATCCACAAAATGGAATAAGATGCACAATATCTCTAAACAACCTGTTTCCTTTTATTTCCAATAGTTAGTTGATAAAAAAATACGTGTATATTCTTACTTGCATTTGCAATCAGCACACTCCCTATTTTCGGGTAACTTAAGAAGTCCTTCCAAAATCTGATAGCACAGAGATAGTTGATGTCAGCCCACAGGAGGACAACAATAGAAGTGGCAAGGAAACACAGAATCCATCAGCTTTGGGGGAACAGACTTCTAATGAAGTCAAATATAGTTAATAAACGATTTGAGCATGGCATAAATAATAAAAGGCAACCCAGAAACCCAAAAAATAAATCCCTTTTGAAGCATAGGTAATGAAAAGCCCTTCTAAAAGGTTTATACGACAAGGCTGCAATGCATTACTGCACAATTTGTGAGAATTCTGTATCTCCTGCAACATCCGGATCTAAATTGTTGTCAATATAGTAATTTTAGTTTTCATAATTCCATCTGACTATTTACATCATACAAAAACTTTATTAGAAAAAATCATAGGAAATAACTTTCAGAAACAATAGAATCTGCAACCAAATTGACTTAAAACCATTACAAATTGATCAAATATTGTTCGCTCAAAACTAAAATAATATAGATTACGTAACTAGTTATCAAGCAATGAATCGCATGATTCAGGTAAACAAGGCAGAAGACAAGCACAATCTTAGTCATCAGCAACCAGCCTCCAAGCGGCATACGTCGCAAGCTAAAACAATCCAAATACACATAAAAGCTAGATCAAGATGAAAAGAAATGCATCTCTAAACTAACATCTACAAAAATAAACCGAATCAAACACAAAACAGTATTTAATCGGGTAAATACATCTGAAACAAAATAACTAACGACAGCTCCTTAGCAACGCGTATATCTAATCAATCATAGCGTAAAAACGCCGATTCAATCACCTAAAAACGCTAAATTGCAAATAACAGTAGGACAAATCCAGATTAGCAGAAATTTAAGATCAAAACGAAAACAGGAAACATTAAAATATAAAATCGAGAAACAAAATCGGACCTTCCTATGCTTGGCATTAAGCTCCTTGGAAACGCCGGCCTTCTCATTCATGGTGAAAATTGTCAATCCGCGCAGAGGAGAAGGAGAAGAAGGGCGGAGAGGCTAAAAGTGAAGGGCGGCGATGCGTTTCCTCTCCCTCTTCGACCGTCGGATTAGATGAGCGGAATATTGAATTATTGAATGAGAACCAATCGGAGAAAATTGGCACCGGCGTTAGGTGCGTTCGTTTCTCAATTTATTTATTTTCATTTTCTTTTTGTGTGTAAATCTTTTATGAATGTAACGCGTCCCGGTAATGAAAGGTCCAACTAATCCCCTTCCATCATTTGCTAATTGCATTCATTTTTACTACGAAACATACCTGTTTAACTAGGTTTGATTCACTTTTACATATCTGTTTAACTATGTTTGATTCACTTTTAATTATCAGATAAGTTACTCCTTATGTCTCTACGAATATACACTTTAAATTTAAATTTGATTTGAATTTTAATTAAAAATTAGTAAAGTAACAAATAAGCAAAGAGAAAAAAAAAAGTAAATAAAGTACTGTTAGTAGAGAATGAGTTCGGCTTCATAAAGAGAAAAAAGTTTTAAAAGCATATTCTTATTGGACGGGGGAGTAGTTTTCAAACCTCCAAAATTACGTTTTTTCAAGTTGAAGAACATTTACAACATGAGGCCACTCCCAAGCTAGGACTCTCGTCAGGTCATCATCCTCCTCCATTTCTATTCCAGATTATAACTCATATCTGTATACCCTCTCCCATCATCATTATAGGTCATCATCCCCCTCCATCTTCCATACTCCCAAGCTAGGACTCACATATCCTGCAAAGAAAAAACAAGCCAAGTGCAGTGACTAAAAAAACAAGAACTGCAGTGATAAAAAAAACAAGCCATATTCAAATAAATTTTACTATGCCATCCTTGTGTGTTAGGACACGTAGTAGATCATCCCTGACCTCTCCACGTGTAGATAAGTACCACCCAAGTGCAGTGAGGAAACTCCAAAAAGGTTCTTCTTTAAATCCCAAAATGTCAAGTTCTTTGAGCCCAAATAAATCAGTTCTGTCCTGTGAGTGAAAGTTGAAAGTTGGAGGTTCATCTTCATACGCTATATGGATATACAGGAAAACATTCTCCGGCATTCTAAACTTCTCCAACATATGCTTCAACTGGAAGAACCAGACGTTTGTAGGCTCATTGCATGTGACATCTAGGGTGCAGTATGCCTAGATCCTGTCTCGAAGTGATCAAAGTATGATATGTGGGTTGATAGACAGTTAAAGTGACGAATATTCGGAATATCAAACTTCGCCTCAATGACCCTCTGATAAGGCTAATTTCATGCATTGGTTATAGGGATAAATTTGGTGATTTTCTGGGTCTAACAAAGTTTTATAAGCCAGGTGTGTAGAGAAATCGCCAGCCCCAGGAAGAAGACAAAGATAGCTTGGAAGAAGAAGTTGGCGGGAAGAGTGAGCGGAAGAATGAGGAGTTATTAGATTGAGGAGCATCTGATTGAAGGGCAAAATGGGAATCACAGGAACAGTCTAGAAGCTCTGTCCACTATAAATAAGAGCAGACGATCAACATGAAGATATCTCTCTTTTCATTTCGGCTCTTAGCTTAGTTTTTCCACTTTTCTCTACACACACTTAAGGGGAATCATTCTGGGGAGTGCACTTTCGGATCTAGTTGTGGTGTAACATCGTCTCTACGGAGGCGAAGATACAATCCTTACTGCTTTTCGCTTTACATTCCGTATTTCCCCGAGTTTTCGCTGTTCGAAGCTCAGTTATGCTTTGTTATTACTTCGCTAGACACTTCGCATTTTGCTGTGGATATTTCTATTTTGGTTTTGGTTATGATATTGTCCTTTTATTTGTTTGCTTTGGTGAATATTGTTGGTTGATTTGAGTTTGGAGTTTGAATTGCTTGGAGATTGTGGTTGATCGGTTGAATCTAGTTGAATCTGTGAAGATCGGAGATGGAAATGGTGTTTTATTGTTGTGGATGGCTTGGATCCGGAGTGGATGAAGCATTTGACATATAGATCTGTTCGTGTTTGCATGGTTATGATGTTTTGAATTCTATTTACTTGCTTGCCTTGTCTAGTAGTCATGGATGTGTGTTAGTTTTAGTCGTTCTTGGTGTCCATCGGTTTAATTTCGTCAGCCCTGTTTCGATCTTTTGCTTTGTTTTTCATCGGTTGTTTCGTGATAAAAATTAGAGAAGATGATGTCGTTGTTAGTTAGTCCATAGGTTAGTTAATTTGCAGCTTTTTCAGTCATACTATGCCGTTTTGGGAAATGGTCCCCACGTTTCGCTTTTCGTCTGTCTAGGCTAGCTCAGGAAGTCGTTTACCTAGTCAAGTAGTCTTTTCAATTACTTTTAGTCATTATGCATGTCCCTGCCTAGATCTAGTTGTTAGAGTAGAATATTTCATTTACCCAGTCTAGGAATTAAAGCTCAACCCCAAAATATGCGTGGCAGCAGCCAAAAATAGCTTCCAGGTCTTTGAACATGTTTTCTTACACATTTGTATCTGTGGATTCGATCCCTGCTTCCCTGTACTAATCTTTTTAGCTATAGCGGGTTGAGGGTTTTGAAGGGCGAATGAAGTGATTGTGTGCCCAACGACAGGTTACCCAAGATTCTCTGAGTTCCTAGACCCGGTGTCTAGTGGATTCTCTGTGGATGAGAAGTTTTTTAGCCCAAATAAATCAGTTCTGTCTTGAGAGTGAAAGTTGAAAGCTGGCGGTTCATCTTCATACGCTATATGGATATGCAGGAAAACATTCACTGGCGCTCTAAACTTCTTCAACATATGCTTCAACTGGAAGAACCAGGCGTTTGTAGGCTCATTGCATGTGACATCTAGGGTGCAGTCCCACTGCCTACCAGATCCTGTCTCGAAGTGATCAAAGTGTGTTATGTGGGTTGATAGACAGTTAAATTGACAGATATTTGGAACATCAAACTTCATCTCAGAACATCATACGAGTGTAGAGTTACAGATTCCATTGAACTGCTCTTGGTATTTAGACCACTCCAATCAAAATTGTCGTTAATGTCATATACCTCGAGCACCTTCAACCTAGGAAATGCTGGCCATACTACGTTCCTAACCATATTGTCCCCATGGTCTACTCCTATCAGCTCTAAGGATTGCACGTTTATTGTCCCCAAGGTCTACTCCTATTCACTGCACTTGGCTTAATTTTTCTTTGTAAATCTTTTATGACTGTAATGATTAAATAGGGTATGGAAGATCTAACTAATCCCTTCTATCATTTTCTAATTGAATTCATTTTTACTACGAATCCATCAATCAACATATCTTACTTTATTTTTATTAGGTTTGATTCACTTTTAATTATCCGATAAATTCATAATGTTACTGCATTGACTCTAAAGAATATGCACTTTGAATTTGACATTACTTTTAATGCAAAATTAATAAAGTAATTGTAATATCCCAAAAATGACCCTAGACGAAAAATGTTTTTCTAATAATAATATTAAAAACAATTACTACCACTATGTACTAAATGAGGTTGAGAATGTGTTGCTACATGGGGAATAATATAGATATTAATGTGACATGTTTATTTATTTTTAATAGAAGTACTTAAATATTTGTTTCTCATTTTGATAGTGGGCGCGAGATATAAATAAAACTGGAGAAGTAATTTTCAATGCTTTGTCTATGTAGAATAATCTAGAGAATGGTTAAATAAATGTACTAAACTAGATAATGACATTTGTCCACTCTTACCTTGAAAGGAGTTCATATAGGTAAAGAATAAAAAGATGTTGCTAAAGAATTCTAGAAATAAATTTAGCAAAATAAAGATCCTTCTATTTCCTCATTTTGGAGGACTCTTGGTTCTTCTTTCTCCCAAGATAAGAACATTTTTCAAATAATTTGTAGGCCATGTTTTCAAAGAGAATTAAATACAAGATCATGTCTTTGGGAGTAAAGATAAGTAGGGGTGTTACAAGTTTGGTATCAGAGCTAAAGGTATAAGCGGTTCAGGGAAGAACAAAGTCGTAGTTATGCACCTGAACTCGTCTAATCTTGTGAAATAAGGTAAAAATCTTCTTCTCTAATTAGTACGGAGTATTATTTATGTCTTCTAAGCGTATAGTAATTGTTAAATATATAGGAGTTTCAACTTGGATTGAGAGCGGGTCAAAGGTCGAAACTTTTCGTTTTCTTGATTCTTAATGGGTCTGTTCTTTTTTTTTTTTTAATTTGATGTGGGAGAAATAAAAATATATATATGAGACGCTGGAAAAAACTTTGGCAAATGGTTGAATGAGTTTCTCTTTTAGAAGCATGATGATTTTATGTTTTTTTAATCGATTGATGGAATTATGTTTGTATTAGAAGATTAATCATGAATTAAGGAAGAAATCACATCTTGAGAAGAAAGCGTTGAGTTGAACGAAAGCCTAAAGTTTAGAATGTAAGATTTTACTTCGTATACTTGTTTATGATTTGAAATTTTGAGTAATGGTGGAGAATGAGTTGGAAATTAAATTTGTAGGTTGAGTTAAAGAATATTTCTTGACAAAAGAATCAATATGGGATAAGATCATAAGAATGATGTAGAATATAATATAGTAATCACACTCTTTAACATTATACAGAAATGATAGAAAACTTGGTCATTTATTTTGATGAAAATTTTGATCACATTGATGAATCTAAGGCATAATATAATTTTGTTAGAACTGATTATAAATTGATCAACCTCGCAACCGAGTTAGAATACATGTTTTGCTGATAATTGAAGTTATGATAAATAGAAGGAGAACTATGGATTATACAAATATGGAATTTATTTGCATAATTAGTTTAGAATGTGAATCTGGAACCAGAATAAATGTTGAGCTTTGTAAAAAGTGATTTTATATATAGTGGAGACAAAGGTTATCAAAGTACGAGACATATCTTTTTATATGTGACTGATATAGTGATTGTGCAGATTCAGTGACTCCATATAAATCAAATTTCGGTAGCATATACTAATCACTTAAAAAACTTGTTCCGTTATCCAAAATAATGTGTGATTTTTATGATGTTATGTTCTCTTATGTGTGATATATTTGATTATGTGTTAAAAATATGCTTAATAAATTATACGCATATGGTATTTTATGATTTGAGTGAAATTAATGGGCGATAATTGCTTGAATTTAATTCTAGTTGACAATAATATGAAAGTGGATATGTTGTGATCTGGAGTAGGACACTCTGCGTTGATATTTAATTTTCTTATTTAAGTTAATTATAATGTTTATATGCTTATTGATGTACTTAGTGCTAATAATATGATTTGGTATGAGCATTATTTGTTAAATATGAAATAGGGTAATCGATATAACTTTCTAAGTTGAAGCACAATTTGTTTTGGTTGATATATGTAAAATAGATTTTGATTTTATATGCAAGACAATTTATGGTTTAAATTGTAGGATCACGGTAAACCATGTAGTATAATCGCTATGAATATGATGATTAAGTGGATAACAAATGAATGTAATCGTTTATGTCTTGTACCATGTGCTTAGTTGATATCATTGGGTATAGTTGTTATATTATATGGTATGATGGAAGGAAATATTATGACTATATACGGTGTGATGGGAGGAAATACTAACTGTCATATAGTCTGACGGGGAAAAGTGATATGTTATGTATGTGTGATGGGAGGAAATGCTAAATAATATATGATGTGATGGATGTAAATTACAATGTGATACATGGTGTGATGGATGGAAAATACAATGTGACACATGGTGTGAGGGGTGAAAATACTATGTGATACTATATGGTGTGATGGGATGAAAAATGTTATGTGATGTACATGGTGTGGTGGAAGGAATGCGATGTTATATATGGTGTAGTAAGGAGAATAATATTTTCTCTTCGGAGCGTCTGATACGATTTGCTCTATAGAGCATCTGATCTAATTAGCTCTACGGAGCGTCTGATATGATTTCCTCTTCGTAAGGGTCTGATGCGATTTGTTCTATGGAGCACTTAATCTGATTATCTCTTTGGAGTGTCTGATAAGATTGGTTTTTCTGAGCGTTTAATATATTGGTTGACTGCATTGTAAAAGGGGTGGTCTGTGTGGCATCCTCTCGAGGGTAATAGTCCAGCATGTATTTGTTGAAATTGCACCTAATCAAGTATACGATGTGGATTGACTACTATGTGTTATAGTTGGTAGCTATATGATGTGATTTGGTAGTTAGACCATCTCCAACAGTATTGCAAAACCTAAAATGCAGTAGAATATTACCTCCAACAGTACTGCAAAACCAATCCTATTATAGGTTTTTGAAGAAAAAGTACCTATCTTTAGATTTGCTCTAAAAGTATACCAAAAACACTTTTCATATTTTGAGTTATTGCATTCAAGTCCAAATCAATTCATATTTATCAAAATAGAAGAAGTGAAGGAAGAGAAATTAAAATTTCAGAGAATGATAAACTTACAAAGAGAAGCAGCAGCGGCACGGAGAAGATGATGTGATAATAACCTAATTTAATCTTATTAATATTTGATAGTTATTAAATAGTGGGCTGACCCATATTAGTATTATATTATTCAACATAATTGGAAAAAAAATTATTTATTACGGAGTTAACAAAGAGCTGTTCCAATATAGAGAAACAAAAAATAGTTACTTTATTCAAATTTATTCAAAATTGCCGTTACTTTATGCAATCAAATATAACAAAAAATAGTTAAACATTAGTAATTAAGGGGTGCGTTATGTTGCTAACTATTTAAGTTGCTAACTCTGCTAACTCATCAATACAATGTATTAAATATGTCAACACGGTGGCATCAAAATGTCAACCCATAATATCAACACATTATATTGAAGTTCAACAAAATTATGTGTTGACATTTTAATGTCATCGTGTTCACATTTTTAATACAATGCATTGATGAGTTAACAAGTTAGCAACTTAAGAAAGTTAGCAATTGATCACACCCCTAGTAATTAATATGTGTACATAATATGGAAAGTCTAAAATAGGGAAACATAATTTTATGTGGGAACAATATGTGAAATTCGAACATTGAGTTTTAGTTATTTTATGTGTACGTCGTAGTATGTTTTATGTACTTATGGTATTTTTCTGAATTTTAATTTTGAGTTTTAGTTATTTTATGTGTATATTGTAATATTTTTTTATAGTATTTTTATTGTATTTAAATTTTCTAATTTTCTAATTTATTATTTAATAAATAATAGAATTCATATTTAGTTATATTAATTAATAAAACTTATACTATATCATTTAATTTAATTTAATTTAATTTAAGATATTGACAAAGTGTCATGGGGTTGGTGTGTAATTTAGATAAAATATATAGGTATGATTGAAAAGTATAAAAAGTTAGTGGATGAAGAATATTCTTTTGGGTTTGAGTTTAGTGTAAATGGTTGGAGCAAAATCAATATTTAGTGTGACATTTATACTAAAATGAGTTTGAGTATAATGTAATGGTTGGAGATTGCCCTTTTATTGTGTAATTTGGTTGATATATAATATGTGTGCACGTGAAATTATGAGATCTAGGTTGAGAAAGATATATGTTACATGAGTTGGTGTGATATTGTATGATTATATGTGCAGGTGAAGGTAATTTGATCCCAGGTTGAAATATTAAATTATGGAATCCTATGTGAAAGGTGAATTGTGTGATTAGTGATTTGACATATATGCTTTTGCAATAGGTACTTTGATTAATAATTCCTATGAGATGATTATTCACCCTATATGGGTTGGTGACATTAATATGGGTTATTCCTATGAGATGATTATTCACCCTATATGGGTTGGTGACATTAATATGGGTTATCGGTAACCCTGTGTGGGTTAGTGGCACCATCGTATGGATTGTTGTTGATGGATATAGTTATTTGTTGAGACCATATATAGAGTTATAATTGTTAAAGGGGATAAAAATTGTTGATTATATTGTGGTTATCGATGTTAAATTTTATGCTAAGTTGTTGATACTAGAAATAACTATTGATGCTACTATAGAATATTTGTCAATATTACTCGAAAATAGTTAATGCTATGTGCAGTGACATAAAATTGAAATATGAGTTTTTAGGATTGTTATGGATCGAATTAAAATATTAAAATTATACTTAGTGATTGACGAATGGTTTTTAACCAATTTAAATATTGATTTTGACATCATATGATTTTGATAATATTGATTTTAATAGCATATGGTTTCGATTGCATGTGAGAATGAATTTTAACTCGTGAAACTTTATGGTATTGAAATTGTGGCATCTCCTATTCTGGGACGATTTAGGGGACATTTGTCAAAATGAAGATACACTACACAAATATATGTGGAATTAATAGAATGTCATATGAAAATAAGATGCCTTTAGGCTAATTGAATCGATAAAATTCGAGGACAAAATTCTCCTAGGGGGGGTTGAATTGTAACATTCCAAAAATGACCCTAGGTGAAAAATGTTTTTCTAATAATAATATTAAAAACAATTACTACCTCTATGCACTAAATGTGTGTTGCTACATGGGGAGTAATATAGATATTAATGTGACATGTTTATTTATTTCTATTGGAAGTACTTAAATATTTATTTTTCAATTTTGATAGTGGGCGTGAGATCTAAATAAAACTGGAGAATTGATTTTCAATGCTTTGTCTATGTAGAATAATCAAGAGAATGATTAAATAAATGTACTAAACTAGATAATCACATTTGTCCACTCTTACCTTGAAAGGAATTCATATATGAAAAGAATAAAAAAATGTTGCTAAAGAATTCTAGAAATAAATTTAGCAAAATAAAGAGCCTTCTATTTTCTCATTTTGGGGGACTCTCGGTTCCTCTTTCTCCCAAGATAAGAATATTTTCCAAATAATTTGCAGGCCATGTTTTCAAAGAGAATTAAATACAAGATCATGTCTTTGGGAGTAAAGTTAAGAAGGGGTGTTACAGTAATAGAGAGGTAAAGAGAAAAAGTAAATAAAGTACTGTTAGTGGAGAATGAGTTCCGCCTCATAAAGAGAAAATAGTTTCAAAATTAGAAGGTTCATATTCTTGTGGGATGGAATAAGAGCATATTCTTATTGGACAGGGGAGTGACTCAACTTTATTTTACCCAAATAATACCCGCAAGTGTACGGGGCTATCGTAGCAAACAACAAGCAAGAGTATATCGTATCCCACAGAGACAATTAAGTGTAAACCTAAGTACCACGAACCAATTTCAACTACTATCCAGACGATCGAGAAGTTTGGTTTTAAACTAACAACTACTAAAAACATATAAAAACAGAGATTAAAATAAAACACTTAAACAAGAGAACAAAGAAACAAGTTGCAGATAAAGATGAAGAAATATGCAGAATTCAAGGATCCGATGCACAACTCATAGCCTAACCCAATTGAAATCGATTTACCATTTAAAGTCTCCAGAATTGTTGAATCAATCACAAATATAGATTAAACCCCCTCCCGAGGTGAGAAATCCGTAGATTAGGTGTAATAATTGAAGTCCCCTTCTAATTCTTAGACCTAACTCCTAATAGTTCGATTAGATTAAAGATCCCACTCAAAACCTCAACTCTCCCGAGTTTTATTGAATTAAGGTGTGAATAATTCTTCTTTCAAGGTTAAATATTTCATCTCCCGATTAGTCTAAGAAACCCTACACTACCAATTGGTGATCAAGCAATTGACAGGAAAAAGCACAAGAATAATTCAAACAATTGCAAGAGCAAGATAAAAACGAAGTCAATTGGATTAAAACTATAAATCAATGCATCTTCACCAAGAATTCTACATAAAAGATGTTTAGCTACTCATGTTCATGGTAGAAAACAAAAAGAAACTAAGCAAAACAATGGAAATCATGATCCGAATTGCAATTGGTGGAAGAATTGAAGCTTGAATCTTCAATCTTCTTCCAAGAGTTCTTCACAAAGAGAGAGATGTGTTTTGTCGCTTGTCGAGAATGACTAGAATTGACCTAATTCTTCCTTCTTATTCCCCTCTTCAAAAATAGCGTTTCTGCTTTGAAAAACGTCAGATTGACGGACCCGGCCGGGTGGAATTAATCCACTGGAAATTCACCCGGCCGGGTGGGACTTCTTTGGTACTCTCTGGAATCTCGCAGGCATAATTGCGCCACCCGGCCGGGTGGAATTATAGGGTAATAATTCACCCGGCCGGGTGAGATTTTCTGGACAGCGCAGTGTTCGTATAACGGCCATAACTTTTTCTACCGAACTCCGATTGAGGCGTGCGAGATACCCACGCGAAGCTCTTTCGAAGACGAAGAGATTGGTATGCATTAGGGGCTGATTGGACTTCAAAATCTCCCGTAAATATTGTCTCAAACCAAGGCTGCTGCACATCCACATATTTTGTACCTTTTTCTACACATTCTTAACAAAATGGTCAACTGATGCACTTTTTATTTGCATAGCAAAAGGTTAGTACCGGGTATCGAACACGGGGAAGATGTACACAAAGTGTCTATCTTCTACTAGAACTCAATTACTATCTGGAGAAACAAGAATTTTTTGTAACTTTTTGAAAACAGTAAATATTAAAAACAGTAAACAACTAAAAACAAGCAAATCACGGAGAGAAAAGTATAGAGATAAGGGGAATTCCAGGGATGTGCTTTCACTTTTATGGTTATACAAATTCCAAACTACAATACCCTAGCACAGTTAATACTTTGAAAGGACGAGTCACCTAGCTTATGCTCATGCGATACAAACGTTGATTACTAACATTAGGGTTGTCAATCCTAACACGTAACTCCAAAAAGCTCCTAAGACCCTTGAAAAGTCCTCACTCTCAATTAACAGTGCCGTTTTAAAGGAAGCTAACTGTAGTGTCTACTAAGTGGATCTAACTCGCTAGAACTCTGTCACAGTTATGAAGCAAGTTGTATTGAATCATACATAATTGTGTCACTCAATTATGAAGCATCATGATTAACTTAGGGAAGAAACAAAGTAAAAACAAAACGGATATTAAATAGAAAACGGAATTGTATAACCAAAGTTGCTACTAACACATCCCTAGAATCCTATGAGTTTAGTTACACATGACTGAATAAACTAAAAACATAGATTGAAGGGAAAGCAATTTGAACATAAAACTAAAGCAAATAAAACCCGTAGGTTGAATCCTTGTCGTTCTTGATGTTCTTGAAATCCTTCTTCAACTCCTTGCACAATTGAAGTACTCTAGCTTTTGATCTCTATGAATGTGTTCTTGTTGTGTGTCGGAAAAAAAAACTCTCTTTTGATGAAGCTTGAGGTCCTATTTATAGGGGAAGATTATTCCTCATCATAGAAGGAAAAGATCTTCAAAATTTGGTAAATCTTGGAGCAAATCTAGGGCTGGTCGGATTCGCCGCCTTTCTCCGGCGGGCCGCCGCACCTTGGCCGGCGGTCGCCGCGTTGGAGTCCAGAGACTCTGACCCTTCGGTGGCGGACCGCCACATGTCCTCCGGCGGTCGCCGGGCGAGACTCTTCTCCTAGCGTAAATTTCCGAGGCGGGCCGCCACATAGCTCTGACCGCCGGGCGCCGGCGGTCGCCGTACAACTTCGCGGCGGTCGCCGGTCGCCGTCTGACTCCAGATTTCCAGACTATGCGTTTTTACTCCCCTTTTCGGCTCAAATATGCACATTTCTCACAAAACACGTCAAAATACCAAAATGTATAGAATATGCAAATAATGGACATGTAGAGTGATTTTGATAACAAAAACGGACCAAATAATGGCCTTAAAACAGTGCAAAATCCGGGCGTATCAACTCCCCCAAACTTACATTTTTGTTTGTCCTCGAACAAAACACTAAAGACACAAGAATAGACGCACGGAATGCACAAGGACTAGACGTCATAATTGCCTCAAAAGATGAAAGAATAGATTAAGCATGGATTAACACAATCAAATCAAGCAAGGCTTAATAGTGCACTTTCATTACTAACTCGTGGAACACCTTGAATTCAAGCACTCACATGTGGCAAACTTCCAAAGATGGGAAGTGTTCTTTCTCTCACTCTCAAAGTGTATAAAGGTAAAGTGTAAATCACTCAAATCATGCATCATGCAAAGTTTACCATAGGCTTGCTCAAAGTCTAATCCCTCCTCTACTCAATGTGATTAAGCATCAAAAGTCCGAAAGGTCTTTCTTTTCGGTTGTAACGTAGGCTCTTTGGTAGGTGAGGAATATTTGGCTAAAAAGTGACTCAAATATAAAAATATCCCAAGTAGAGTTAAGATGACTTTTTTTTCTAAGATCAAGCACATATTTGGAATTTTTCTCAATTTCACAACTTGTACTTTCTTAATATTAAGCACACTACTTTTTATACTTTCCTCCTTATCTCTCCAATTCCTTTACAAAAGAAGATAACAAAAACTATACTAACCCAAGGAATTGTCCCCCCATTTATTTTGGCTTCCAAAGAAAAGGCTTAAAGGCTCAAAATTGGCTCCAAAGGAAAAAATTGAGAGGGTCGAAAATTTTGGATATAAAAGTAGCTAAGAAAAGACGGCCTAACATCCTCCTAAATCAACTTAAACACTATGTAAACTTAGGCAGACTAGGAGCAAGTTCTAGAAACATATACATGCATACAGATAAATATAATATCATTGGCAACTCGGTCTAATGTGTCCCTAAGCATGCGTGTTTCTAAGTTCTTCATGTTATGTTCATGACATGGATTCAAGAAAACATT